>NW_012120099.1:344088-371571 GCF_000951035.1 Colobus angolensis palliatus | reverse complement strand
AATATTGACAGTGGGGTGTTAAAGTCTCCCATTATTATTGTATGGGAGTCTAAGTCTCTTTGTAGGTCTCTAAAGACTTGCTTTATGAATCTGGGTGCTCCTGTATGAGGGGCAGATATATTTAGGATAGTTAGCGCTTCTTGTTGAATTTATCTCTTTACCATTATGTAGTGGCCTTCTTTGTCTCTTTTGATCTTTGTTGGTTTAAAGTCTGTTTTATCAGAGACTAGGATTGCAACCCCTGCTTTTTTTTCTTTCCATTTGTTTGGTAGATCTTCCTCCATCCCTTTATTTTGAGCCTATGTGTGTCACTGCATGTGAGATGGGTCTCCTGAACACAGCACACTGATGGGTCTTGATGTTGGGTCTTGACTCTTTATCCAATTTGCCAGTCTGTGTCTTTTAAATGGGGCATTTAGCTCATCTACATTTAAGATTAATATTGTTATGTGTGAATTTGATTCTGTCATTATGATGTTAGCTGGTTATTTTGCCCATTAGTTGATGCAGTTTCTTCCTAGCATTGATGGTCTTTGGCATGATTTTGCATTTGGCATGTTTTTGCAGTGGCTGGTACTGGTTGTTCCTTTCCATGTTTAGTGCTTCCTTCAGGAGCTCCTGCAAGGCAGGCCTGGTGGTGACAGAATCTCTCAGCATTTGCTTGTCTGTGAAGGATTTTATTTCTCCTTCACTTATGAAGCTTAGTTTGGTTGGATATGAAAATCTCAGTCGAAAATTCTTTTTTTTTTCTTTAATTATTTTCCTTAAGGATATTGAATATTGGTCCCCACTCTCTTCTGGCTTGCAGAGTTTCTGCTGAGAGATCTACTGTTAGTCTTATGGGCTTCCCTTTGTGGGTAACCCGACCTTTCTCTCTGGCTGCCCTTAACATTTTTTCCTTCATTTCAACCTTGGTGAATCTGACAATTATGTGTCTTGGGGTTGCTCTTCTCGAGGAGTATCTTTGTGATGTTCTCTGTATTTCCTGAATTTGAATGGTGGCCTGCCTTGCTAGGTTGGGGAAGTTATCCTGGGTAATATTCTGAAGAGTGTTTTGCAGCTTGGTTCCATTCTCCCTTTCACTTTCAGGTGCACCAATCAAACATAGATTTGGTCTTTTCACATAGTCCCATATTTCTTGAAGTCTTTGTTCATTTCTTTTTATCTTTTTTCCCTAAACTTCTCTTCTCACTTTATTTCATTAATTTGATCTTCAATCACTGATACCCTTTCTTCCACTTGATTAAATCTGCTATTAAGGCTTGTGTATGCATCAGTAGTTCTCATGCCATGGTTTTCAGCTCCATCAGGTCATTTAAGGTCTTCTCTACACTGTTTATTCTAGTTAGCCACTCATCTAATCATTTTTCAAGGTTTTTAGCTTCCTTATGATGGGTTTGAACATCCTCCTTTAGCTAGAGAAGTTTGTTATTACCGACCTTTGGAAGTCTACTTCTGTCAGCTCATCAAAGTCATTCTCCATCCAGCTTTGTTCTGTTGCTGGCGAGGAGCTGCAATCCTTTGGAGGAGAAGAGGTGCTCTGGTTTTTAGATTTTTCAGCTTTTCTGCTCTGGTTTCTCCACATCTTTGAGGTTTTATCTACCTTTAGTCTTTGATGTTGGTGACCTACAAATGTGGTTTTGGTGTGGATGTTCTTTTTGTTGATGTTGATACTATTCCTTTCTGTGTGTTAGTTTTCCTTCTAACAGTCAGGTCCCACAGCTGCAGGTTTGTTGGAGTTTGCTGGAGGTCCATTCCAGATCCTGTTTGCCTGGGTATCACTAGCAGAGGCTGCCGAACAGCAAATATTGCAGAAGAGCAAATACTGCTGCCTGATCCTTTCTCTGGAAGCTTCGTCCCAGAGGGGCACCCGCCTGTATGAGGTGTCAGTTGGCCCCTACTGGGAGGTGTCTCCCAGTTAGGCTACACAAGGGTCAGGGACCCACTTGAGGAGGCAGTCTGTCCGTTCTCCGAGCTCAAACACCATGCTGGGAGAACCACTGCTCTCTTCAGAGCTGTCAGACAGGGACGTTTAAATCTGCAGAAGTTTCTGCTGCCTTTTGTTCAGCTATGCCCTGCCCCCAGAGGTGGAGTCTACAGAGGCAACAGGCCTTGCTGAGCTGTGGTTGGCTCTGCCAAGTTCGAGCTTCCCCAGCTGCTCTGTTTACCTACTCGAGCCTCAGCAATAGTGGACGCCCCTCCCCCTCCAGGCTGCTGCCTCACAGGTCAATGTCAGACTGCTGCACTAACAGTGAGCAAGGCTCTGTGGGCATAGGACCCGCCGAGTCAGGCACGGGATATAATCTCCTGGTGTGCTGTTTGCTAAGACTGTTGGAAAAGTGCAGTATTTCGGTGGGAGTGTCCCGTTTTTCCAGGTACCATCTGTCACGGCTTCGCTTGGCTAGGAAAGGGAGATCCCCCAACCCCTTGTGCTTCCCGGGTGAGGCAACACCCCACCCTGCTTTGGCTCACCCTCCGTGGGCTGCATCCACTGTTCAACCAGTCCCAATGAGATGAACCAGGTACCTCAGTTGGAAATGCAGAAATCACCCGTCTTCTGCGTCAATCATGCTGGGAACTGCAGACCACAGCTGTTCCTATTTGGCCGTCTTGGAGCAGGTCCGTGAGCAATTTTTGTATTTTTAGTAGAGACAAGGTTTCACCATGTTGGCCAGGCTGGTCTCGAACTCGAACTCCTGACCTCAGGTGATCCACCCGCCTCAGCCTCCCAAAGTGCTGGGATTACAGGCATGAGCCACCAAGCCTGGCCTCACTCTGACTTTTTGGACCTGGTCCAAAAAGTTTCTCTACTGGTCCCACGACTACATAGACTACATTGGCAATTCTACATTGGAATATATGAGAGACACCATGAGGCCTTTTACATTACATAGAATGTTCCTGGACCAGAGGACCCCAGACTCATCTCCTGGGCCAAAACAGAGGCTTCCTGTGGGCCAGATCTGAAACTCCTCTCAGACGCAAACTAAAGCACACTTTGAGAATGGCTGGATCTGCTCAGAGAGAAACTTAGGGGGAAAGCACAAGGGGAGGTGGCAGGGGGCAGAACCCAAAGAGAAACAGGCCTATCTTGGCAACTGTGTGTGTGTGTGTGTGTGTGTGTGTGTGCGCGCGCGTGCGTGCGCGTGTGTATGTGTGTGTGTGTTCAGGACCAAGGACAGCTCCACAGATGCAGCTGGGAAAGGGGGGAATAGACCCCCAATGGGCCTTTGAAGCAGGAGAACAGCAGGGCAGAGCCCAGCAGAGATAGCTTTCTGGGTGGCACTAAAGCTGAGTTTGGGAGGGAAAGGCCATTTCTTTCATGCTAGGACATCTGAGTCTGTCTGTCCATCCTGTCTTTTCCCCCGTGCTCCATTTGTCTTTGAATTAAGACCCAAAGGCCAGAGAGAGATAGGAGACAACGATAATGCCTGTGGTTGAGTATATTTCTCCTAGGTCAACACTCTGCCCACTCTCAGCTAATTAGGGTTGTGATTTAGGTTTTAAATGGGCGATGCTATTTGAGCCTGTCCTGGACAGGGCCACACCAGAGGCCATTTCTGGCTGGCTGCCTGTCCAACACCCACTGAAATAATGGGATCCTCCTCAACTGTCCCCAGCTCCTGCCAGGGAAAGGCTTCCAGGAGATGGGGAAAATCAACACTCCCCATTCCAACACCATCCCATCCTCAAAGTCCGCCTCACAAGGAGGCCTTCTTTGAACTCCCCAGGCCCCAAAGATCTGTCCTTTTCTGCCAGTACCAGACTCAGAACTAAAGAAGGTCATGACAGGAGAGGGCTGAGAGATCATCTGGTCTGGGGGGTGACCTAGGAGTCCTGCAGAGATGTTCTAAGAGCCATGAGGTTGGCAGTTGGGGGAGAAAGCAGGCAGGACTCCTCCCCTTGCCCCCCCAAAATGGTTCTATCCCTTTCCTGTTTCTGTGTGGAATCTCCATATAAGGTTCTGAGGAAACAAAAATACTTTTTACAAATTACTTTTTGTATTTTTAAATTACACTTTTTATACTTTTTACAAATTATTTTTTATTTTTAGATGGTTGTAGATTCATATATACTTGTAAAAAGTAATACAAAGAGACCCCTTGTGCCCTATATGCAGTTTCCCTCCATGAGGAAATTATAGTTCAATGCCACAATGTAACTTGTCTCTTCATCCTCTTAATAGGATCCTTCCCAGAGCAAAAGTTTAATTATGATGAAGTTCAATTTAGCATCTCCGGGTATGAACACTGATACAGTGGAGACACAGAACACTACCATCACAAGGCTGCCCCTTACAGCCACATGCACTTTCCTCCTGCTCCTACCCCTTCCCTCATCCTGGCAACTACAAACCTCTTCCCCGTTTCTATTATTTTGCCCTCTCAAGAATGTTATATAAATGGAATTGCAGAGTATGCGACTTTGGAGGACTAGCTTTTTGAAAATCACTCAGCATGATTTCTGGAGACTCCTCCAGGCTGCTGCATCATCACTCGTTCATTCCTTCTCATTGCTTAGTGTTTAACCATTCACCTGCTGAAGATCACCTGAGCTGCTTCCAGGTTTCTGCCTATTGTGAACAAAGCTGCTATAAACAGTTGAGTACAAGTTTTTGTGTGAACATAAGTTTTCATTTCTCTAGGATAAACACCCAGGAGTGCAATTGCTCAATCAAATCATAAGGTACTTGCAGGTTTTGGGGTTTTTTTTTTTTTTTTGAAATTGCCAAACTGTTTTCCAGAATGGCTATACCATTCTACATCCCCACTATAACTGTAGGAGTGATCCAGTTTCTCTGCATTCTCACCAGCATTGGGCACTGTCATTTCATTTTTCTTTTCTTTTTTATTTTTATTTATTTTTTTTGAGACAGGGTCTCACTGTTAACCAGGCTGGAGTACAGTGGTGTGATCACAGCTCACCGCAACCTCCACCTCCCAGGCTCAAGTGATCCTCTTACCTCAGCCTTCTGAGTAGCTGGGACCACAGGTGTGTGCCACTATGCCTAGCTAATGTTTGTATTTTTTGTTGAGATGGTGTTTCACCACGTTGCCCAGGCTGGTCTCGAACTGGCCTTAGGTGATCCACCTGCCTGGGCCTCCCAAAATGTTGAGATTACAGGCATGTGCCACTGCTCTTGGCCGTCACTTTTTTTTTTTTTTTAATGCTGCCAAATTGAAGTGGACATTGTCACTTAAAAAAAAATTATTTTAACCATTCTGATTGGAGTGTAGTGATGTCTTGTTGGGGTTTTAATTTGTGTCTCCGTCATGGCTAATGATGTTGCATACCTTTTTGTGTGCTTATCTGCCATCTGTACATCACCTTCAGGGAAAAATGTCTTCAGTGAAAAATGTCGCTTTACTTTGTCCATTTGCTAATTGGATTGTTTTTTAATGATGAGTTTTGAGAGTTCTTTATATATTCTAAATACAAGTCCTTTGTCAGATATGTTTTGCAAATATTTTCTCCCTCTCTGTAACTTGTCTCTTCATGCTTTTAATAGGGTCCTTCCCAGAGCAAAAGTTTAATGATGATAAAGTCCAGTTTAGCATCTCGGTGTTGACATCCATTGATTGTTTATTTCAGTCAGTTTGTTTGTGGTATGACAAATGATTTTTAATCGAAACCAAGACATTTTCATGTTAGTTCGTGAGACAGTCATATTTAAACCTTCTGCTTTAACTGTGCTTCGTGGCACCACTCTGGCAGAGGAAAAGGGAAGGGGATAGCTTCATTACTGCCAGGCAGAAGTGGAAGTCCAGGTTGCCCACTCAACCTCCTCTGATGCCCCAGGGGTGCTCGCTGTCACTGCCGGATGGAGGTGGGAGTTCCAGATCTCCATGTGGTCCCCTCTGACACTGCAGTGGGGCTGACCTCATCACCCCCGGGCATCTACGCAGTCTGACTCACTCTTTCTGACACCACCCCAGCAGGAAGGAAAGGGACACCTCGATACTGCCCAGTGGGGGTGCAAGTCAGGTTTCTGCTGCCTCCTGTGATACCATGGGGCGTGGGTAGGAGCCTTCTCACCAGTTGGGGATGAAAGTCGCAGCTCCCCACTGGCCTTCTCTGACACTATTCTGGTAGGGGATTGGAGCCCCTCTTCTAGCCCAGCAGGGGTGGAATCTGAGCTCCCACTCAGTCTTGGCTGGGATGGATGGGGGTGGGGATGTTTTCTGTGGTGTTTGGCTGGGGTAGAGCAGTTACTGTCAAAAAGTTTTCTGTCGGACCGGGCGCCGTGGCTCATGCCTGTAATCCCAGCACGTTGGGAGGCTGAGGCGGGCGGATCACGAGGTCAGAAGTTCGAGACCAGTATGGCCAACATGGTGAAACCCCGTCTCTACTAAAAATACAAAAATTAGCTGGGTGTGGAGGTGCGTGCCTGTAATCCCGGCTACTTGGGAGGCTGAGGCAGGAGAATCGCTTTAACCTGGGAGGTGGAGTTTGCAGTGAGCCGAGATTGCGCCACTGCATTCCAGCCTAGGCGACACGGTGAGACTCCATCTCAAAAAAAAAAAAAAAGTTTTCTGTCTTGCTGGGTCTTTTCCTATAATTTTCCTTCTTTTCTATCCTATATTTTTCTATCTTTTCTTAGTCCGTTTCCTGCAGAGAGCAGCTTTTTATTTTTATTTTTTTTGCCTGTGTCCATTAGCATTTCCTAGTGCCAAGTGTGGGGCACATGAGGCAAAAAGAAAACAAGCTTCTCATTGTGTCATTCCTCAGGTCCTGGGCACCCTAGCGGGTCTTCCTTCTTCCCTCCACCTCTCCGAGTCTTCTTATGTTCATTTTATACAGAATATCTTGGGGTTTTTAGTTGTATTTAGCAGAAGAAATATGGACAAGAACATCTATTGCATTTTCCAGAAGCAGAAGTTTAGGTCTATATTTTTAACAAGACATTTTGATGGCCTTATATCTAGTTCACCTCCTCCTTTTATAGAGCAGAAACTGAGGCTGCAGTGAGATAATGTATCTTATCCATGATCCAATAATAAGTTTGGATTCAATAGTATGTTGGAAGCACAGTCCAGGCTGAAAACACATCTCCTAAACCCAGGTGCCATGCTGCTTCCATGACAGCATGGCGGTTCCCCCTTTGCCTGTATGTCTCACCTCTCCTGCTAGAATGCAAGGCCCTGTGCAGACACCAGGCTACTCCTCCCCGTATTCACATGCTGCCATCTCCTCCAGAATGGCTTATTTCCCTAAGCAGATTCTCGCTTCCCTGATTGCAGAGACCAGGCCATGTGGCTCAGAATGTATACAGCAAGCACCCAATGCATGGCTCCTGGTGGTTCTCCCTACAGGAGCCAGTTGTCAGCATTGTTTAGTAAGTGTGGCATCCTGTTCCTCCAAGTGAGCTGGAGCCAGAAGGCACTTCGAGGATAGGGACAGATGGCATTTTCTGAAAGACAGACACACACACTGGTGAGCACAGAGGTTGTGCCATGTTTGGTTCTGGGGGGAATGTTAAGGGGAATCACAGCACACACTTCTACTGCTCCTGGGCATGTGACCCAGGCCCGAAGGACCATTGTGTCATGTCCCAGACATCTTCGCACTGCAGCTTGAGTGTCTGTCCTCTCCACTCTACCCTCCCCGCAAACAGTCACCGTGGCTATGTTCCTCACCATCCCAGTGCCCAGTGCCCAGCCTGGAGTACAGCAGCCCTCAGTGATGACTGGCTGATTGGAGCTGATCAACAGGCGAAAGAACAAACAGATAAACAAAGGCAGATGACCCAACCACAGCAAAGGCAATTCCTCATGCAGGAATGAGGATATTTAACTCAAAAAAGACTTGCCATGCTAGGCTGCTGAGGAAAGTCAGTAGGCAAGACACAAGCAAAATAGTTAAAAAACAAAAACCATCAGCTGGAGCAATGAGAAGGGGGCTTGCGGCTGAATCAAATAATGATCTTTTTTATTAATTGAGCTGCCTAACTGTGCTGAGATGCCTTCTGAAGCAGTGAGCTCCCTGCTACTGGAAATACCTCATGGTGGGGAGTTGGATCAGGTGACCTCTGAGCTTCCTATCACCTGAGAACCCACGATGTCTTCAGAATTCAGTGGAGGCCTTAAACTCCAGTGCAAGGGAGTTTGTTGGGGCTCAGAAAACAATATCCCAAAATGAAGGCCTCAGCAGCAGCCTCAGAAGCAAAAGTCTTTCTCTGACTTTCTGCCCTCCTGCCTCTCACTCTCAGTCTCACTCTTCAGTCTCACTCTCCCCTGAAGCTAGCCACAGAAGTTAGACTCCCTCTTCTCCTCCATAAGAAACCACAGCTTCTTTCTCCCAAAGCCAGCCATGAAACCTAAAGACAGAGCTCTAATTCTCCCTCTGCCTTTCTTTGTGAAAACTAGCCATAAATAAATTATCTGATCTGCTTTGTTTGATTATAGGTTATGCCACCCATTCCTGAGAGGGTCCTGCCCCAACTCAGAAGGAAGGAATGCTGCACAGAGAGGGCAAGAAGAGTTGAGACAGAAAGGCCTTGCTCTGTTTCCCCATTTTGTCTATTAGCATGAGATCATGCCCTTTTGGTACAATCCCATTTCTACAACTGTCCATACTTTGTTTAACTTAACCATAAAAATAGACAATTTCCCCTGTATCTTTGGGTCTTCATTCTGCAGCCTCCCATGTATACATGTTAAATAAATATGTCTGCCTTTTCTCTTATTAATCTGCCTTTTGCAAGTTGATTTTTCAGCAGATCTTCAGAGATCCAGGGAATATCCTAGGCCCCCACAAGTTTAATCCTTGAGTTCCATCAAGGATTTGATGTGGTGAAGAAGATGAGGGAAAGAAAAGGTCAGCCCCAGCCTCTGGGAAGCTTCTACTAGAGATAGGGCATGTGACATCATTCTAGCCAGTCACCAAATAGTTCTGGTTCCCCCTATTCCAGGCACAGAGTAGCGCTGTACTTCTTAATGTGCTTGTGGTTGGATGAGGCCACATGACCCGTTCTGGGCAACAAGCTCGGAGTGGAAGTGACAAGTGTTGTAGCTAGGCTGGAGCCCTGAACTGCCAATGCATGATCCTCCAGAGCTCCCTTTTCTCTGTCATGACAACTGGTTAAAATGGAACTGTACCACCAAGCTGTGCCCTGGTTGTTTAATGTTACTGAGATTTGGGGTTGTTTGTTACTGCAGCATTACCTAGGCTATCCTGACTGATACAGGGGAACAGACTTTGCCTGTATGGAACACCAGAGAAAGATACAAGATAAAAAGTTCAAGGCACACAACAGGGGCTGGGTTGGACAGAGCTTCCAACATCTGAACCCACACACAGACCCCTCTGCATTCACCATTCTCAGCCCCCACTTGAGTAACACCCAATACGATCCATCTCCTCTAGCTGTGCTGCCTTCTATTACCCTAACATCCCAACACTGTGCCCTGTTCAACCTCTGATAACATCATGTCTTCTCTCTTCATCTTCTCCTCTCTTCCCTTCCATCTAGTCAAACATCCTACCCATTCTCAAAGGCATAGGTCAGGCCTCATGTCCTGCAAGACACCTCCCTACCCACAGAGACCAACTGGACCACTCTTTGGAATCACCGCAGTTCTTGTGGCCAGGATGACATCTCTTTGGGGCTCTTACGTGTATGTTGTCATCTTGTTCTGTGTAAACTAGTTTTTACCCTAAAACTGGCAGTGATCCAGAAGCTCCCACTCATACGCATCTGCTGGGCTCACAGAAGGAGCTCAATAAATATGAACCAAACAGACAGCAGCACACGAACCTGGTATTTCTTACATATCCAAGGAAGTGCTAAAAAATGTAGGCACTTTTACTAAGATATTGTTTGCACTAATGATTTTTTTAAATTAGCACAGAACAAAATCCTATAGTTACTGAAGGGTAGCAAGTTGACTGGCAGAAAACTCCTTCCACCTTTTTCTGGGGCCAGAGGTAATCAGTATATTTGAAGGTCTCCTCCACCTACCATCTGCTACCCCCTGGGTCAGAGTCAATGTTGGTGCCCAAATAGCTGGCTTGAAGGTTGGCACAGGTATCAGGGGATGGGGAACAGTGGAGAAGTTAGGAAGACCCAGACCTGCTGTGGCAGCGATTTGGATCCAGCTGGGCATTTCATGGAGTTACAGAATGCAAACAGAGATTTCTGGAGAGACTCTAAGAAGTCTGTGTCATTGTTTTGCAGAAGAGGTGCTTGGAGCCAGTGTCACTCATGGGTCAACACCTAGTTTTCCTGGCCCTTGGGACAAGGCTCTTTGACTCTTTTTATGCTTCAGTTTGCTACAGGGCATCAGGCTGAAACAAGAGAGTGCCCTTCACTTATTCCAGGGAATATTGGGATCATAGGCCCTCAGCCAAGACTCAAAAGTCATCATTTGTGACACACCCTCATCTTTCCCAGGCTTCATGTGAACCTGCCTGATAAGGAGTCGTGCTCATCAGGTTCCTAGCAAAGATTTCATCACCTTGTTCAACAGCCAACACGGTGGGCCAAGTCCTTCCATCAAAGGAAGTCCTTCCCAAGGTCTAATCAGAGGCTCTGCTGTTGTGGTGCATATTAATTTCCTGTCCTTGGCACACCCGTGAAGATGGAAAACAGCTGCTCACTCCTTACCTCATACAACCTTTTCTATGCCTTTGGTTTCTTTCCTGAATTCCAAATCTCATGCCAGCACCTTGAAAAGCCTTCTGAATGTACTGCTGCTGTAGTCTCTCATTTCAACAACCCCTACACATTTCCCCTATTACAATGAAAAGCTGGAAATTTCTGACATCCTAACTAAATGACTAGGTGATGGATGGGTCTTTTGGGAAGAGGATGCCAGGATGTCAGGCAATCCCAAATACAGCTGAATCCCAGTTGCCGGCAGCTGGTCAGCCTCTTCTGAACTATCTGTAGCCCTTTTTTAGCTCTACACTCTCTGGGCTCTCTTCCTCCTCCCTCATGGGACCCAGTCTCCTCTAGGTTGCCCCCACTTTCTGCCTCTGAAAGGTTCAGAAAAAGCAAGGTTTTCTTATTGACATTAGCTAAAATAACAAACAGGATGAGGCTGGAAGCCTGCTAGGGATGAATCAGTCATCCCAGCGTATGACTAATCTGCAAATGGGGCCGCATCTGGGCCCTGGTGCAGGGCACGGTCTGTGGCCCACCACCCAGAGGTTGTTTGGCAGAATGCAAGAGCTCCGCATCTTCCTGCCAACCTTACTTTTGACATGTGCAGCCAACGTGGTCAGTCAAGAGGAGCACCAGAGCAGCCAGCCACCCCATCTCCATGTAGCCTCAGTTTCTCTGTGAAACTAATTGTCCCCATGGGTAAAAATGGGTTAGCAGTGCTCTCCTCCCATCATCGTGATGGCCCCAGAAAGCTCATCAAAGTTGGTGTGATGGAGGAAAAGGGCCCACTAGGGAATAACTGCATGGACTGAGGCTGGGCCAACTCAGTGCAGTCTCAGGTATCACTATTGAGTGTCCACTGAATACAAGGCCCCAGGCCAGACGTGGTTGAGGAAGTAGAGCCAGCCCCGACTCCCGTCTTAGGGTTGACCAGCTGGCTGAAGCACAGGCAGGTGTGCGTGGAACAGCTTGGCAGCAGCATGAGTCGGTGTGAGGGTGTCTGCCTGGGCGCGTGGGTGCAGCGAGGAGCCAGCCGGGGTGCTCATGGGTGGTGTCCCTGAGAGCTGGTCCTGTGTTCTTGCCTCTGGTGGGCCAGGCTGAAGGGAGCCTTGAAGGATGAAGCAAATAGCAGCATCCCATCACAGCAGCAAAAGCACCCTTCAGTGGGCAGCTGCCTGGGTCCTTCTCCATCAGAGAGCCCCTGCACGACAGGGGTGACAAGGACACTGCCACAGGCCAGCTACATGGGGCTTTCCTTGGGGTGCGGTCACTCAAAGGACGCTGCCCAGGTTTGATCCCTCCAGTAGGGGGCATCAGGAGATGGCTGCTTCATAGGCAGAAATCAGAGGTTCCTGGGAAGGAAACTCAGGTGGGTGTCCCCACGGGCAGATGCATGGATGTGGGTATGAGCCACCACGGGCCACGTGGCCAAGGGCAACACTCTAGAGAGGGCAGAGTAGTGAGAAGCAAGGAGTTGGCCCCCACACTGTTGGGCTACCATACCAGCCCTGAACGCCCATCCAGGCTGGTGGCAAGAGAAAAATAAAGGTTCTTCTTGTTTATGCCACGCTGTTGTTTGTACCTAATAAATTCATTCTCTGATGTCTAAAACTAAAGCCTGTCATCACTGAACCAAGGTGTTGCCGACCAAGGGAGACTTCATGTAAATTCAGGCCCACAGATGCTCCTGCCTCCCTGTGTAGTACCCAGGTCTGAACCTTGGCCATTCATCCAGGAGATGCAGCTACCCCTCACCTCCTCTGTGCACCTGCCCAGGTTTCTGAACTCCAGGCCACCCCCTGGGCCCCATCTCGTGTCCTGCAGGGGATTTGTTTTACACCTGTGTTTTGTCCTTCTCACTTAGCAGTGCTGCCCTTGAAGGCAGGTCCCTGGCTTCAAGCCCACCTGGAGCTTAGCACCAGGCCCCTGCAAACACTCCTGGTTGACAAATCTCTAAGAAATCCTCCTGAAAGACCCTCTCCAATCTTCAGAGGTTTCCTTGGCTGTAAGCAACTTCACACAGCACAGGTGGTGCATCCCACACCAGACTCAGGCAAACCCAGCATTCTGACTGAGCCTTCCCTTCTGTCCCAGCTGGCTCTCCAGGCATGGACGTTGCAGACTCTGCACCCAAGACCAACACAGCACCAGGCACACATGGCTGTGGCAGGAGGTGTCCCTCAGTGGCCCAGCCCCTCTTCCACTTCTTGGAAGTAGACATCTCTCTGTCTTCCCTCTGAGATGATCAGGCGGCCACTGCAGGTCAGGGGTGATGGGAATGCCAGTGCTCCTGTGGCCTGTAGGAGGTCCCTCCCACAAAACCTTGCCTCTGGGCATGTCAGGTGATTAGGTGGGGTTCTATGCAGAGACCCTGCTGTCCACCCTCATTGGGCTCCTCCCCTCCACCCTTCTTGGGCACCTCCCCTATAATGAACCTATGTCTCAGTTTCACCTGCCAAGAAAGGATTTAATATGAGCTTTTCACAACTTCACTTTTAAGTTGAGTTATATTTCATTTTGTCAAACACTGCCTACCCCGAGTCAACTGCTCAGCTGCTTCCTGAAGGCGGGATTGGGGTGAGCCTTGTGGTGTCAAGGTGCCTGGGGCAGGGACAAGCCCACACCTAACCCCACCCCACAAGCCCCTAGCCCTGCTCCATGGGCCCATATTATCTGGTGAACCCCCACACAACCTCCTGCAGGTGGGGAAGGCAGACCTGAGAGGACAGCTGGGTGTGGGAGGTGAGGCAGATGAGGGGAGAAAACGGGGAGAATCCTTCCTCGCCCCCTGGAGACTCTATCTGGAGTGATGTGGAGAAGGGGACCAGAAGGGAAAGACAGCAGACAGGCCCCCAAAAAGATGGTAAAGGGGAGAGGAAAAAGGACCCTTCATTGGAAGATTCCAGAACCAGACACCTGCTGACCAAATAACAGAGAGCTCTCAGGGACAAACCTCTTATTTCCCATCCAAGAGCTTCAAGCCCTCCCTGAAAGTCTCTGCCTGGTGCTTGAGTCCCCAAATCCAAGTTCACAACTGCTGCTGAAGAGTGAGGGGAATCTCCATTTAGGAGACCCTAGAATAATTGGCAGGAGCAAGCCAGTGCCCCTGAGGAGCAGGGCCTAGACCAAATGCTAGGGCGTCAGGGAGTATAACACGGGGTCCCAGGCAGGGAGGCAGCAAGACAAAGGCACCCTCTAGAAGGTCACCTTCTGCAGTTGGGCAAGGCAGCAGTGCCGTACGGGGTGGAGGGCAGACAAGTGGCACCTCCAGGGGACTCAGTTTCCTCATCTGCAAATGGCACGGAGATATTAGAAGGACCCTCAGAGGCCATCGAGGCTCCTTCTGGGTTTTATGTGAGGAAGCTGAGACCTAAGGGGAAAGAGTTTGCCACCAAGTTTGTGGCAGAACAAAAACAAGACTCCAGGTCTCCCATTACCCCCAACCCCCGGGGCTCTTATGGCCTCCTTAAGAAACAATTGAACACACAAGCAAATCTTGTCATGTGAAAGAACCATCCTGGGCAGCCATCACCCCACACCATGGGGCAGCCACGCCCTGCAGCCTAAGAAAGATCTAGAACCGAGGCCACTGACCAGCTTCCCTTGGCACAGAATAGAGGAGTTGGGTGAATCTGCCAGGGGACCGAAGCTGAACATGATTAAGTGGATTGAAACTGAACATGAGCAAGTAGGCCCAGGGCAACCCATGACTGCAGCAGCTCTGAAACCGGGCATGGCCCCTCACAGGAGCCTGCAGGGGCTCCGTCCGCTTTCTGGACAGGCACAGTCTGAGGCTGAACTCGGGATGGGGACACATGGTTTTTTCAGCCTCTAATCCCACAGGCTCCTGCAGGCAGGGATGAGGTATCAGTGAGAACAGCTGGACCACCAGAGGGTGTGGGGAAGGGCCTGGGGGTCACCAGGGCAGCTCTCAAAGAGCAGCTGCCCCCCTTCCCTCCCAGCCATGCAACCCACCCACGAGTCTCTCAGGACCTCACGGCAAGCAGCAGGGAGAGAGGTGGCAGGCTCCGGCAGAGTCCCAGGACTGTTGGTTGGCTGGGGGCATGGACAAGTCTCTGACAGCTCCCCCACAGGCTGCCCCTCCCAGGCCTTCTGCAGATCTGGAGCAGAAGTGACATCCAAAGCACCTGCCAGCATCAAAATGCTGAGTCCCATTGTTTGTGGGGCCACAATGTCGGTGCCTGAACCCTCAGTGCAGTCATTTAACTGCCATGTAATATTCCACTGTAAGGATGGATCCCAAGGCACCTCTTTATTCTCCTCAGCAAACATCTGGGCTGCTTCCAGATGTGTGTTAGTATATAGAATGCAGTCACTAAAAAAGAAATCTCATCAATGGATGAGTTTGGGGGAGTGCCTGTGGGCAGGGAGTTAGGGAGGGCTTTCCAGGGGACAGAGGCACCCTCCCCTCTCCCACCTCTCTGCACTCTCCATGTCACCACCCCCAGCAGCCATTGTGGGCTGGCCCAGGAACCCAGGCAGACAAGACATAGGATACCCCCAGACAGAGCGCTGAGCTGGTTCCCTACCTGCTGTGGGGGGGCTCGCCCTCGGGAGAAGGAACAGCTGCTGTCCAGCGGTTCGCTGCAGTCCGCTGTCCACTGCAGAGCAGAAAGGAGCGATCAGTGATGGCAGGACAGCCAGGCCCATGCTCACTCTGCCAGGCTGCAGGAGTTGTGCCCCGGCCTTCCCCATTAGCATGAGTGTGGAATCCTAGTTGGTCATTTCAACCCAAATCTTTCTCAACCACCAGACCCAATTTGGCATCCTCAAGCTCCACATCAAGATGAAGCTTTGGCATCTGCTTGAGGGGGAGGCAAATCACTTCCCTTCACCTGAGCCCAGCACAGTGACAAAGACTGGCTACATCCCAAAGTCAGCCAGACATGACAAAACTTATTCTGAGTTTGGTACCACCAGTACCATGTTTGACCGCCTGACCTGGCTTCAGCCACACTAGCCCTCAAGGGTGTGGCCGGAGCTGGCAGGAGGCAGGTATGTGTGGGTCTTCCTAGAAGCCTAGCTCCAAAAGATGATGGGTTTGGCACCAGGAAAGAGCCCAACCTGGCCATCAGAAGCGTGGCTCAGACAAGCCCTGCCACTCACATCCCCTGAGAACTCAGAGGGCTGCTGTGTCCCAAAGTGTGGTCTGACAACCATCTGCATGAGAGTCCCCAGAGTCCACAACATGGAGGTCCCTGGGCCCCAGCCTTCACCCACTGAATTAGACTCTGTGAGGCCAGGGACAGAGGATCAGTGTTTTGACGAGCTCCCCAAGGGATGCATTGGGAGTTTGGGAGCCACAGAAATCCATGTGATCTCTCAGGCTTCATTTTGTCATCTATCAAATGGGGAGAGCCATGCTGGGTGACTGGCTGGGAGGCTGGGATGAAGGACCTTTGTGAGCTATAAAAACACTGTATAGATACAATGCAGTAGCAGTCGTATAGCCCTTCCTGTCAAATGCTATCCAGGATTACGGCAGTGTTTTTACTATTGCATTAAACATTAGCTAGCCTCTGGAGCTGAAGTTGATGAATACTGATCTTAACCTACACCCTGCATGATACATAAAGAGCAGAGGAGGGCCAGGCAGCTCACACTTGTAATTTAGCACTTTGGGAGGTCAAGGCAGGAGATCACTTGAGCCCAGAAGTTTGAGACCAGCCTGGGCAACATAGAGACACCTTGTCTCTACTAGAACAAAAACAAAAACTAGCCAGCTATGGTGGCATGCACCTGTTGTCCTAGCTACTTGGGAGGCTGAGACTGGAAGATTGCTTAAGCCCAGGAGTTTAAGGTCGCAGTGAGCTGTGATTGTGCCAATGCACAATGCTCTTGGGTAACAGAGCGAGCCTCAAAAAAAAAAAAAAGACAAAGAGAAAAAGAAAAAAAAGAAGGAAAGAGCAGAGGGAAGCCCAGTCTCTATGTTTGAGGACACGGTCAAAGCTATGAGTGTGTGCCAATGCATTCCTGGCTTTCTAAAACGTTGGCTGGACATGCCCTCCTGAGCATGGCTCAAGGGTATGACCTTTGTCCAGGATGAATGTTATTATTACAATGTTGTCGACATGGGCTGGGTGGAAGTGTGCCCTAGGGCAGCACTATCCAACTGAAACAAAATGAGAGTCACACGCAGAAACCACAGGCAGGATTTTAAGTTTTCTAGTAGCCAGATTTTAAAAAGAAACAGGTAAAATTAAATGAAATAATATATTTTATTTAATCTAATATATCAACATATTATCACTTCAACAGGTAATCAATACAAAAAGTTGTTGATGAGATATTTTACATTCTTCTTTCCACAGTGTTTCAGAAATCTACTTAGAGCACACCTCAGTTTGGATGAACAACATTTCAAGGGCTCCAAGAGCCACATGTGGCCTGTGGCTACCATAAGGGACAGTGAAGCCCTAGAGAAGTGGCAACGGTGTCAGAGGCACTCCTCGCCCATTCCCTTTCTTTGAGCCTCAGGTCGAGAGTTGGTACTAGCTACCTGAGGTTGCCATTCTCTGGGCTGTGTAGCTTCTCAGGTAGAAGTAATCAATTCTTTGGATTAAATTCCCTCTGCTTGGATCATTGCAGTCTCAAAGTATTTCCCCTAAGATACTTATTAATCATGGCTGGTGGCGGGGAGAGAAAAATGAGAAACCATCAGATGCCACTTTAGCCAAGTGATCAAGGTTAATATCACCAGTAACAAAACATATCTGCATCATGGACTCCCCAGTGTGATGCGTCGAGATAGGCACATCACTTCTGGGGTATTCTTGACAAAAATGCACCCTCTCGACATAATCACGAGAAGACATCACACCACCCAAATTGATGAGCTTTCTACAGAAGCATTGACCAGAACTCTTCAAAAGTGTCAAGGTTGTAAAAGAAAAGAAAAGAAGACAAAGTATCAGATTGGAAGGGAATGAGATGTGGCAATTATATGCAAATTTGGATCCTGGAACAGGAAAAGGACATTCATGGAACAACTGGTGAAATCTGAATAAAGCTTCTAGCTAAGAGCATTGTACCAATGTTAATTTCTTACTTCTGATAATGGTTCTATAGTTACCTAAGGTTCATATTATGGCAAGCTGAGGGACAAGTGTTTGGGAACACCCTGTTCCATCCTGCACCTTGGCTATAAGTCTAAAATAGTTCCAAAACAAAAACTAATATATATGTATTTATACATACATCAAATACATGCATACACAACTAGAAGTATATATGTACATTTATTTATTTATTTATTGAGATGGAGGCTCATTCTGTTGCCCAGGCTGGAGTGCAGTGGCGCAATCTCAGTTCACTGCAACCTCTACCTCCCAGGTTCAAGGGATTCTCCTGCCTCAGCCTCCTGAGTAGCTGGGATTACAGGCATGTGCCACCATGCCCAGCTAATTGTTGTATTTTTAATAGAGACGGGGTTTCACCATGTTGGCCAGGCCGGTTTCAAACTCCTGAACCTCAGGTGATCCACCCACCTTGGCCTCCCATGGTGCTGGGATTACAGGCATGAGCCACCATGTCCGGCCCACATTTTTAGAATAATGTAAACATGTATGTATATGTATATACATACATATGTGTAATGTTTAAAGTATTGTAACTATAATCCCTCTGCTTTACATACTGAAGTAGTTTCTGCTTCCCTGGTTGGAGCCTGGCTGACAGGTGGGGGACATTCAAGGAACAGTGTCCACTGGCTGGAGGGAACACGAGGCCATGCTTGCACTCCTCATCCCATCCTAGGTGATCTCTCACAAAAAGACTTCTCCCCTTCCAGGCATCCTGAACCTCAGCTGTGTAGTGCTGGTGTGATATTCCACAGCACGGTGACTCACGGGGGTCACACCGCCTCTGGGGTCACCACGGGCCCTGGCAGGATGAGGCCTCCTGATGGGCACGCGCAGAACAGACCCTGAGGCTTTGTGCACATCCATATACAACCCTACCCTCCTTGGTGAGCTTTCCAAGCTCCAACGAGACTGCTCTGCCTTGTCCAAGGCCATCCTTAACTGTACAGTTGCCAACCAAAAGCCACTTCCTGAGAGCCTTCTGTGTGGGGCCCTGAACACAGAGTGTCCCCACACAGGAGAGGTCAGATGACATGTCAATAATAGCAATGAGAGGGCGGTGGGGATGGTGTGGCTGAGATGAAGACTGTGCTCTCGGCAGGGGCTGTAAGGGAGGGAAAGCAGGCAACCCAGGGTGCTCAGAGACCAGTGAGGTGCCCAAGAGAGGCAACAGGCTCAGTAGAACATGGCCTGCTTAGGGTAGACAGCGGCTGTCAGGCTAGAGAACTCAGAGACACTTCCTCCATATGGAGGGGTCGAAGGTTTCTATTACGGGAGGCTGAACTGGCCTGGGGGAAGTGGGGAAGGAGGTCCCACATAGGGTTCATTTGCAGTGGTGGTAGAGATGGAAATGAAGCAGTGGATCTCAGAGTGTGGAACAGACGAGCAGCAGGCCAAGTGGGTGATCTGTGCACAGGAAAGCCAGCAAGACGGTGGAGTCCATAGAGGCCCATTCCAGAGACCCGGCAAAACTGGAGACAGGCACAGCCCCCGGCAGGAAGAGGGACTGTGGCCCTGCGTGTGACTGTGTAAATGGGGAGGAGTGAAGCGTGAATGATCACACTGAACACAGAAAGCTCTACCCATTGGGCTTGTGGGGCTCCATCTCAAACCCCGGCCCAGCAGTAGCCCCAGGGCAGCCTGTCCAGGGCTGCTGCCTGAATTTCCTCCATCAGAGACATGCTTCTTCCCTGGCCCTAAAGGCCCTCCAGGAGCCCTCCCCATCCCTGCTGTGATTCTGCTCTCAACACCGGCTTCTTCTGTGGCAGGCACCGCCACCTCCTGCCTCCCATTTGCCTTCTCTGAGACACTGCCTAGAAAATTTCCAGAAATGGACCTCCCAAGAACCTGTCCCGATCTGTAGGAGATGAGTCAAGAATGAAGAAGAGCCCTACCTCTCCAGACCCGCTCCTCAGTCCGGGCCAGGGCTTGAAATCCCACACATTTCCCCTTCAAGGCAAACAGGCTTACAGCTTTGAGCCTCCTGAACCTGCAAGTCCTCTTGGGGGCAAAGGTGGTATCTTACTTGAAAAGGTCATCAAACAGAAAGGCGGGAAATGTGGGAAGTTTGCTAGATATGGGAACGATGAACATCAAATTCACAAGAGTGGTTTAAAGGCCTCAACCACAGCTATTATAATTCATGTCTTAATTTAAAAACCTGGAACAAACATGACACAGGGTTAAGATTTAATAAACATGAAAGTACAGATGTTTATTCTCCACTCAAAATAGATGTGTATTTTACTATTCTCTGTTATCAGTCCATCTCAAGTATTTCACAATAAAAAACAATTAAAATAAGCTATTTGTCATTTTACATCCCAGGATGGACAGTGTTTTTTGTTTTTTGTTTTTTTAAGATGGAGTCTCACTCTGGCCCAAGCTGGAGTACAGTGGTGTAATCTTGGCTCACTGCAACCTTCGCATCTGGGGCTCAAGCAATTCTCCTGCCTCAGCCTCCCAAGTAGCTGGGACTACAGGCACGCACCACCATACCTGGTTAATTTTTTTGTATCTTTAGTAGAGACAGGTTTCACCATGTTGCCCTAGATGGTCTCAAACTCCTGAGCTCAGGCGATCCACCCGCCTTGGCCTCCCAAGTGCTAGGATTACAGGTGTGAGCCACCGCACCCAGCCAGTGTTTTATGAGCAGAGATTGGGAAAGACTGGGGAGACCCCAGGGTACTGAGCATTGGAGGAGGAGGAAAGAGAAGCAAGAAGCTCAGAGTGTGGGAGGCTGGAGGTGCTAAAGCTAAACCAGGGCCCCTTTTCAGTGGTGCCTAAAACTCCCCCTACCAGATATCAAAGTATGTCATAAAGCTAGAGTCAAACCAGCATGTTGAACCAGTACAAGAATAAAAAAGCAGATTAACTGATAAAACTGCACCCACAAGCAAATTAATGTACAAATGGGAACCTCATATAGGATAAGGATTGTGTTTTAAATTGAGGGAGAGACTCATCAATAAATACATGGTATTGAGGCAACCACCCAGCCATTGAAAAAACGACCTTAGATATCTGCCTTGCACTATTCATGGAAAACACATTCCAAAGTGATTAAAATCTGAGATGCAAATTTTAAACTACATCAAAATTTCAAACTTCTATGTGACAAAATAAATCACGAACAAATAAAGACAAGTGAGAAGCTACTTGCAAAATGCACAGTCATCCCCCCCTTTATCACTGAGGGATCCAATCCAAGATCCCCTAGTGGATGCCTGAAACCGTGGGTGGTAAAAAGCCCTACATCTGTTTGTGATCCTGTAACAGACATGTCTGCTCAGTGACTCTGGGCTGGGCAGTGATGGGCAGGTAGAGATACAAACTGGAAATGCTGGACAAAGGGATGATTCATGTCCCGGGAGAGACAGCATGAGATTTCATCATACTACTCGGAATGCCATACAATTTAAAATTTATAAACTGTTTATTTCTGGAATTTTTCATTTAACATTTTTGGACTACAGTTGACCGCAGGTAACTAAAATCGTGGAAAGCAAAACAGTGGATAAGGGGAGCCTGCTGTGTAGCAAAGAATTAATCACCAGACTATATAAAGACTTCACTTAAATCTAGGTACTGTTCTAAGTCCGTTGCACTTACTCTTCATGGCTACCGTGGCACTCTTATCTTCTCTAATTAGCAAACATGGAGACTGAAGCACAGTGTGGTTGAGTAACTTACCCAGGAATACACAGTCAAAAAGTGGCAGAATGAGCAAAGGACAGAAATAGGTATCATTCAAAGAGCCAGGAAAAATGACTGATATTAAGCACAATATGTAATCTTGGATTAGACAGAGATCACAGCCAATTTTTTTTTGCTCTAAACAATATTACTGGGAAAACTGCTGAAAGATCTGTAGGTTTAATCACAGCATTCTATCAATGTTCATTTCCTATACTGTATCACGTCCTTGTTCCAAGGAAATACACACTGAAGTGTCAAGGGATGTAGGGGCATCATGTCTGGAACAAACTCTCAAATGATTTAGAAAGAAGTTTTATATACAATTATATGTATAAATTATATATATCATAAGATATATTTAGAGAGAGTGTGTGGGTACAAATGTAGTAAGATGTTAATTGCATATGCAAGAATTGTTTGTACTATTATTGTAATTTCTATGTATATTTGAAATTATTTCAAAATGCAAAATTATTTTAAAGGTCATCTTACCCAAGGCTTCTTAACCAAGGGTGGTGTCAGACCACCCAGGGGGGATATTGGGGGTCCACATGCCAGGTCTTCCCCAGTGAATGCACGGGTGGTGGTGGAATGTGACCTCTGTGTGTAAAATCTGCCCCAGGTGGGTGCTGCACAAGGCAACTAGGGCTCTCACCGATGCCTTCATTTCCCTGAAGGGGGACTTGAGGCTGAGGGGAAATGGCTTCCTCCCATTCTCACAGACCCCAGTCAGAATCCTGCCAGCCTGAGGACCCAACTTCTCAAAGACAGGAGTGTGCGTGACAGCTTCCTTTATCCTGGGCACATGGGCTTACTGACATGGGGAGGAGAACCAAGACCCAGAGGTGGGACCCAAGGCTGGCGGGCAGCTCATTCTTCATTCAGTGATATTCTAGAAAAGACCTCTGCTAAGAGGGACAGGATGCTGCTGATGGCTGAGATTTGAGAGAGAGAGAGAGAGAGAGAGAGAGAGAGAGAGAGAGAGAGAGAGAGAGAGGCTTTTGCTCCCATCTTTTCAGAAGCAAACAACTTTCCTGTTGTAGAGAATGCTTGAGTGATTAGGAGCCTGAGTTCTTGAAGCAGAGAGTCCTGAGTTCAGATCCCAGCTCTGCCACTTACTCTATGACCTTGGGCAAATCGCTTCATCCCCAGGACTAAGTTTCCTCCATCTGTAATAATAATAGATCTACCAATAGCAGAGACGGTAAGTGGATGGCACTTGGAGACAGGCTGCCTGTTTCAAACCCCAGTCTTGCCATGTACTTGCTGTGCGGCCTCAGGAAGCTTAAGTCAACCTCTCTATGCTTCAATTTCCTCCCTTGTAAAATGGTAATAATAACAGCATCTTCATAGAATCATCAAGACTAAATGAGTTAACATGTAAGAAACAACGCAAACAGTCTCCTTTGTTACTTCCACTTCATCTCCCCAACTTCTTAAGTCAAGGCTCAATCTTTGATTCTCTCCTATAAACTTCCTCATTCCCTGGGCTTAAAACAGCATCCAAATATAAATCTCTAGCTCATTCTCCTCCTCTGAACACCACCACTGTGCATCGGACTGGTGGACCAATATCTCCTCTAAGATGACTAATATTATCTTAAACCTTTCATGCCCAAACGGGACTCTTGACCTTTGCCCCCCAAAGCTGCTCTTCCGGGGTCTTGCATAGCTCATTTCTGCAAAGTCTATCCTATTTGCTCAGGCTAGAATCTTCAGGGTCAATCACAGTGTCAGCACCTTCCAGGCACACCTAGACTCTGAAGGCATCTCGTCACCTCCAGTGACCATATGGCCCCAGTCTCCATTGCCTCTCCCCTGGGGCAAGGAGACGGCTTCCTGGTCTCTGCTTCCTCTCTTGCTGACCCCCCATCACAGCCTATTCTCTACACGGCATTCAAAGGGATCCATTCAACTGTGTGGCATGCCCCATACCAGAGCTTTGCCCTGGCCATTCCCTCTGCCTAACTCTTTCCCAGGTGGCCTCACTCTCACCTCCTTCAAATCCTCCCTCTGTTCCTCCCTCCCACCCTCCCCTCCTCCCTTCCTCCCTCCCTTCCTACCCCCTCCCGCTGCCACTCCCTCCTGTTTTCTTTCCTTTCCTTTCTGTTTGTTGTTGTTGTTGTTGTCTGTTTGTTTTGAGATAGGGTCTCACTCTGTTGCCCAGGCTAGAGTGCAGTGGTGTGATCTCAGTTCACTGCAACCTCCAGGTCCCGGGCTCAGGTGATCCTCCCACCTCAGCCTCCACAGTAGCTGGGACCACAGGCGCACACCATCACGCCCAGCTAATTTTTGTATTTATAGTAGAGACTGAGTTTCGCCATGTTGCCCAGGCTGGCCTCGAACCCCTGGGCTCAAGCAATCCACCTGTTGCAGACTTCCAAAGTGCTGGGATTATAGGCGTGAGCCACGGTGCCCAAATCCTCACGCCTAAGTGAGCCTTCCCCACTCACTTCCTGCCTCCCTCATGCATGCATCACCTTCTAACATCGCATTTCCTTCTCCCTCTATTGTCTGTCTTTCCCTGTGAGAAACTGAGACAGAGATCATGGTTGTTCTGTTCTTGACTTTGCCCCCTGAGCCTACAACAGAGCCTGAATGGATAAATGTTAGCTTTCATTCTATTTATTTTACTACCTACCAGAAAAAGAGCAAATTTAAATAGTTACACTTTATGCTAAAAACCACCACCAAACAATGTCTAGGAGATCATTAAAACTTACAGATCATAAAACTTACATGTATGCTAGAAGTACAACTTTATAAAATATGTTTAAAAAAATGATGCACAAAAATTATATTAGTTGCCATAAAATGATGGGTTTTTTTTCCGTTTTTCACTTGTCTCAGTTTTTCCAGTTGCTACTTTCATAAAATAAAATGTTATCCTATTAAAAAATAATTAGTGGCTAGGCGTGGTGGCTCATGCCTGTAATCCCAGCACTTTGGGAGGCCGAGGGGGGTGGATCCCTGAGGTCAGGAGTTCAAGACCAGTCTGGCCAACACAGCGAAACTCTGTCTTTACTAAAAATACAAAAAATTATGGCCGGGCGCGGTGGCTCAAGCCTGTAATCCCAGCACTTTGGGAGGCCAAGATAGGCGGAGCACGAGGTCAGGAGATCAAGACCATCCTGGCTAACATGGTGAAACCCCGTCTCTACTAAAAAATACAAAAATCTAGCCGGGGCGAGGTGGCGGGCGCCTGTAATCCCAGCTACTCAGGAGGCTGAGGCAGGAGAATTGCTTGAACCCGGGAGGCAGAGGTTGCAGTGAGCCAAGACCACACCATTGCACTCCAGCCTCAGCAACAAGAGCAAAACCTTCATCTAAAAAAAAAAAAGAAAAAAAAAGGCCAGGTGCAGTGGCTCATGCCTGTAATCCCAGCACTTTGGGAGGCCAAGGTGAGTGGATCACGAGTCAAGTGTTCGACACCAGACTGGCCAACATAGTGAAACCCTGTCTCTACTAAAAATACAAAAAATTAGCCAGGCATGGTAGCACGCGCCTGTAATCCCAGCTACTCAGGAGACTGAGGCAGGAGAATTGCTTGAACCTGGGAGGCAGAGGTTGCAGTGAGCTGAGAGCACACCATTGCACTCCAGCCCCGGTGACAGTGCGAGGCTCCATCTCAAAAAAAGAAAAAAATAAAATAACAAGATTGATAATTCAATTTTGGACGCAGTGGCTCATGCCTGTAATCCCAGCACTTTAGGAGCCTGAGGCAGGTGGATCACCTGAGGTCAGGAGTTCAAGATCAGCCTGACCAATATGGTGAAACCTCGTCTTTACTAAAAATACAAAAATTAGCTGGGTGTGGTGGCATGTGCCTGTAGTCCCAGCTACTCGGGAGGCTGAGACAGGAGAGTTGCTTGAACCCAGAAGCGGAGGTTGCAGTGAGCCAAGATCACGCCACTACACTTCAGCCTGGGCAACAGAGTGAGACTCTGTCTCAAAAGAAAAAAAGAAATAAGACAATGTGAATTAAAATGACAAGATGTCCCAATATACTGGTGGTAGTGTGGATAATGGAAGATCTTTGGAGAGCAATTTAACAACAGCTATTAAAATTAATTTTATTTCTCAGCATCTAACTGAAGAAACACCGTTATTTGTGCAGAAGGAGGCATGTTCAACAGTATGTGTTGAAGTATCACATATTTCCAGGGGAAAATTTAGAAGTAACCTGAGTGCCCACCATTAAGCAAATGGTTACACAAATCCGTGCTATGGACAACTGGGCAGCCACTAAACAGAACACAGCAGTTGTGCAAGCCCAGAGGAATCTCTGGGGCATGTGGGCAGGTGAAAAATGCAAGTTATTGAACAATACATCCACTGGCTGTGATATATGATTTGACAATATTGTATTTCTTCAAGTCATACATATGTCAGGAAAGGCATTAAAAAAGGCAAGGAAATGAACTCACCCATCTGATGGGAGGTAGGAGTAACGGAGCAGAATGAGGTGGTAGCACAGAAGATTTTATTGTTAATATTTGAATTCTTATGTACCGTGATAATGTATGCATAAAGGACTTATATAATTTAAAATAATTTTAGTTCAGGAGAATGTAATTATTAACATTTGAATTCTTGTGCACTATGGGAATGTATGCATAAAGTACTTGTATAATTTAGAATATATTTTTTAAATAAGGGGAAAATACACAATAAATCTCCCATGCCGAACCACCCTGCAGTCCTCCTATAAACTCACTTCTTCTGTTAAGCCTTTCATGGGTGGTCCACCATTGAGTGCTTCCTCCTGTGAGCAAAGACATCAGGGAAAATGTATTTAAGGGCAGAAGGAAACGAAGAGATGGGATTTCTAAAAAAGGGTGAGGGAAAAGTGAACAGGGAAGGCAGAATGAAAGGAGAGACGTAAAGGGAAAGAGGAGAAACACGTTAGGAAAAGCCACTGAGCCGATCTGAACACTGTCACCCTATCCTATTCATTGCCATTTTGTAAAGTGCACCCCTTTGTAAACATCACTGCATTTTAGACGACACACAGGGCTTCCAAGTGCCTGAAAGCATCAAAATAGGGCTATAGGAAGTAATCTTCACTCTTACTGGCTCTTAGTTTGACCTCTTAACAAGAATTTACTGGAAACTATGCCGTCATTAAATGTATTTGCTCTTCATAGGGTCCGTACATGTTATCTTTCCAAGAGACTGGAGCAGGGGCAGCAGGCCATGGAGGGGGGAAAGGAGACAGCCCTGCTCCCACTGTGGCAATCATAGTGACGCACAGGCTTATGAACACTCCAGGCCCAGGCCCCGCACCTTTGCCTGCACTTCTAGCAGTGCGGCCGGCCTGTACATCAGTATTTCTCACATTCCCTAAGTGAGTTCATGCTCGCCCAGAGTGGCATACTGCTTCCAAGCTTTCTGGTGATCCACCAGATCATCCACGAACATCACATGTGCCAACATTTTCCCCACTTACAACTTCCTAATCTCTTCCCCAGAAGGTTAGTGGTCAATGAGATTTGGAGTCCCAATTTTCTTTCTGCAGGAAATACATCTATATTAACCACCCAACACCCAATCAGCCATGGCCTGTACAGAGCAGGAAACCACAAGTAGGCGGGGTGGGGATGGGGCTCCAGGGCCCAGGTCAGCCACCACCCAGCAGTGGGGTTTGGCTATGTGCCATCTCTGTGCCTCAGTTTCCCTCCTTTAGAATAGGGCTTTAATCCTTCCTCTACCCAAGGATAGAGTGATGGTGGGGACTTCCAATCTATTGGACAGCAGCTGTTCCTGAAACATGGGAGAGGGGTACGATGTAAAATATGGGGAAGGGGTGTGATATTAAACATGAGGGGGAATGCGATGTTAAACACTGGGAGGGGTGTGGTGTTAAACATGAGGAGGAATGTGATGTTAAACACTGGGAGGGGTGTGGTGTTAAACATGGGGAGGGGTGTGGTATTAAATATGGGGGAGGGCTGTGGTGTTAAACATGGGGAGGGGGGTGGTGTAAACATGGGGAGGGGTGTGGTGTTAAACATGGGGGAGAGGTATGATGTTAAACATGAGAGGGAATGTGATGTTAAACATGGGGAGGGGTGTGGT
>NW_012120099.1:330302-343198 GCF_000951035.1 Colobus angolensis palliatus | reverse complement strand
GTGTGGTGTTAAACATGGGGAGGGGTGTAGTGTTAAACACAGGAGGCGTGTGGTATTAAACATGGGGGAGGGGTGTGGTGTTAAACATGGGGGAGCAGTGTGCTGTTAAACATGGGGGAGCGGTGTGCTGTTAAACACGGGGAGGTGTATGCTGTTAAACATGAGGGAGGGGTGTGGTGTTAAATACGGGGACGGGTGTGGTGTTAAACACGGGAGGGGTGTGGTATTAAACATGGGGAGGGGTGTGGTGTTAAACATGGGGGAGCAGTGTGCTGTTAAACACGGGGAGGTGTGTGCTGTTAAACATGAAGGAGGGGTGTGGTGTTAAACATGGAGGGGTGTGGTGTTAAACATGGGGGAGCAGTGTGCTGTTAAACACGGGGAGGGGTGTGGTGTCAAACATGAAGGAGGGGTGTGGTGTTAAACATGGGGGAGGGGTGTGGTGTTAAACATGGGGAGGGGTGTGGTGTCAAACATGGGGGAGGGATGTGGTGTTAAACATGGGGGAAGGGTGTGATGTTAAACATCGGGGTGTGATGTTAAACATGGTGGGGTGTGATGTTAAACATGGGGAGGGGTGTGGTGTTAACATGGGGGGGTGTGATGTTAAATATGGGGAGGGTTGTGATGTTAAACATGGGGAGGGGTATGGTGCTAAATATGGGGAGGGGTGTGATGTTAAATATGGCATCCAGAAAATTTTGGCAAACTTAAAACACACATTGTCTCGGTTATTCCCCTAAGGGACAGGAAAACTGATCTAACTATCTATCTCATCTATCTATTATCTATGTATCATCTATCTGTCTGTCTGTCCATCCATCCATCCATCCATCCATCCTTCATTTCTTTCCAGTTGTTACTGGGAAGGACAAGAGGAACACATGTGTACAAACATCATGAGATATTTTCTCCCTGAGTGTCAACTGTCATTTCTCAGATCCCAAAAAATGACCTCACCAGCTGAAGAGCAACATTCCTCTCCACTCCCTCAGGTCTTCTCAAGGTTTCCAAGATTCTTCACAAATTTCCTCCCCAGAAACATCAAAACACCACACAGGCAGACAGGAACATTCCCTGAGTGTTTTCTTTGTTTGTTTGTTTGTTTTTGGCTTCCATTTAAACTAGTCATCAGATTTAAAAAAAAAAAAAAAAAAAAGCCAAAGTGCTTTAGCAGAAATATTTCCCATAAAGCTGTGTTAATAGAGAAATTTTTTTAAAAAGTATCTTATGTAGACACAGCTAACCCTGGCCTTCCTGAGAGTTGACCACAGCTGTCCCTCCTCCAGAGTCGGTGCCCCAGGTGTGTGTGTGGCTGTGGGGAGCGGGGAGGCAGGGGCGCGGTAGGGGCAGGACTGAAACATTCTCCCTTTCTGGCAGCAGGCAGGCAGGCCCGCAGGCCCCGGAATCCTGCCAGGTGTCTGCATTCTTCGAGGGAATTCCAGAGCATGAAGAAAGTTTAGAGAATGCATCCAAATGTCATACCACACAGGTGTTCTCCACACCACACTTTACAGCAGACGTCAGTCTGAAAGCCCCTCCACAGCCTTGCCTTGCCCGCCACACAGATGGGGGCATCGAAGTGTGAGTCAGGCCCCACTGATCCCAGGAGCTGGTGCCAGAAGCACAGGGCCCAGACTGAAAGCGCTGGGAGGGCCCCTCCTTTCAAAACTATGTCCCCGCTGGCTGCTCTGGGCACAGAAATTCTACTGTCAACCACGCATTCCTCTCGGGTGAAGCTTCGAGGCTTCCCTGGCTCCTCCAAGTAGAGCAAATTTCAGCTGGAGGAACCTTTGGAGGATGCCCTGCTGCAGGCCTGGATGCCACACAGCTGAAGAGGCAGGCAGCCCACAACAGGGGGTACCCAGCCAGCCCATATGCCCGTCCACAGGCCCTGCTCCTGGGGAAGTCAGCTCTAGGAGCTTCCAGGGGACTGCAAAAGTTGGTTCACTTAGTTCTTGCCCTGGACAATCTAAAGAGGTTAATTTCCCTTATAAGTTTCCAATCTATCCTAATCTTCCTCCTCCTTCCACTCCAGATCATGGTACTGTTAGCTGTGCAATAAGCATAGTTTATATCAAAAAAAGGGATTGTGCAAACAAGTTAAGGCACCACCAGACAAGACCCTCCATGGAGTCAGCTGTAGACCGCCAGGCCGCCCAGCCGCCACCTTGCTCCTGCATTCCTCAAGGACTTTTCTCCTGTATCATAGCCACCCTCTCCCATATCCTTCAGTCCTTTCTTGGTGATTTCAAGATCCATGAAGATGGATCTGAGTTTCATGACCTGCTCTCCTCCTGGCCTCTCCCTCTCCCCCACACACTCCCATGCTCACACCCAGCCCTCTCCTGACCCATGACTGCATTCCTCCACCTCTGATTTCAAACACCCCACTCCTGGACACATGCCACACTCCCACCATCTTTCTAGCTCAGTCTCTCTGCTACCAGGATTACAACATTTCTTTGGGTGGCCTCCAATCCACTGACCCTACCACCTGTCAGCCTCCATCACCACCTCAGGTACCCACTCCCATCCTGACCTGCTTCAGCATCCAGGTGACTCACCATCATCACTCCCGTGCCTCCCTCACCCCTCTCTCCTCCACTGTACTCCCTGGAGAAACCTCCATCCTGGTTAAAGTCATCTTTGTAACTCTGCCTCTGCACCTTCGTGGCTGCAAGTAGCTGGAGAGAAACCACAGCTGTGCTGCAGGAGTTATTTTAGATGCGTGGCCGCATGCCTGCAACTCCCTCCTGTGATTGTGGATGAACCGCTGAGGGCTGGGATAGGCCAGGGCTCCAGCAACCCCTGACTTGCCCCTGGATTGAACACACAGGTCAATGCTCCTATTTTGACCTTATTTCCCCAAATACCACCACATATCTCTCCCCTTTACAGCTAAACTCCTCAAAACAGTTGTACTATTCGGCTAGTCTCCAGGCTATCTCCTTCTGTTCCTTGAGCTGGCCACAGGCAAGCTTCTGCCTTCACCACTCAGCCAAAACTCCCCCGACAGGCTCCCCCCTGCTCAGTCAGCCATTCTCAGTCCCTCTTACCCGGCCTGGCAGCAGCCTGCAAGGCAGTCTCCCCATCCCACTCCCTCGACGCCCCTCCTGGGCTCCAGCACTCCGCGTGGCCTGGTTCCCTCCTGCCTCACTGGTCTCTTAGCTCACTTCTCCTCACATCCTTTCTTCCTCATGTGGGGCCACTCCAGGGCTCAGGCCTCGCACCTCCCGATGACACAGTCCCCATTATCCCTGTGACTTGTCTCCGCAGCGCTCCCTCCCTCACCCTCTGCTCCAGCACCCTGGCCTGCTGGCTGGGCCTGGACTCTTCTTCCAGCCCAGGCCTGGCACGGGCTGCTCCTTCTGCCCGGATGTTCCTCTCCAGATATCTCCACTACTCACCCCTCCCTCCCCTCCATGCCAGCTTCCCTGACTACCCTACTTAAAACTGCAAGCCCCTCCTGCTCCTCCTCACTCCCCATTCCATTTTCCAGCTTTACTTTTCTCCATCGCAATGCTCACCCACGACTAGAATACACGTTCCATGAGGGCAGGGCTTTGTTGCTCAATCCTAGATATGAGTCCTAGAATAGTGCCTGGCACAGAACAGAAGCTTGTTAAACACTCGTGGATTGAATAACAAACAAATTATAGGCTTACATTACTTGTGATTTTAGAACCTCAAGGACACTAAAGAAAGCATCACATCTATTTTTTTCTCCCTCAGGGCTATTTTCTGTCCCCTGCTTCCCAGTGGGAACAGGGCATGGGATTACTGTGGCTTCAGTGTTTCCCAGAGTGACTCCTGGTCTGAGTTCCAGGAAAGCCAAAAGTTTGTTCTGGCTTCTAAAAAGCTAGGGGTCCCACCCAAAAAGTGAGCCTGGTAGTTGGACTCAGCCTTCTCCCAAAGCAGGGTGCACCCAGGTAGCTCCTCTTCTGATTGCCCCGGGAGTCCCGGGCTTGGAGATGGGATAACATGTACAAGAGGTGGATCCCCGGAACCCTGACTCCAGAGAGAGGGGACTGTCCTGTACATGCTTGTGCAGGCAGCACTGACTCTCCGCAGCTTTTGTACTTCTTACCATCTGACCTTCCAACATTCCGAGGCAACAGCATAATCCCCATTTGCCAGATAAGAAAACTCAGCCCCACAGATATTGAGGGTTCTGCCCAAGGTCACACAGGCAGCTACAAGCCAATCTGGAACCAGCTCTTGAACAAAAATCTGCTGAGGATTTGTGGTGTTAGGCAAAGATACGCTTGATAGGGTCCCTATCCTGAATGTATTCATACTTTATTTGGGAGAAGCCAAGACTTTCAAATCTCAGCCCACGATCTTTCAGATGAGTCCATCTCCCCTCCAAGGTTAGGGATGCCACAGACTGAGGCAGGAGGGGGCAGGACCAACCCAGAACACTGGTTAGATTGCCTCATATGTCTAAGTATGTCTGGCATACAGAGCCCTGGTTGAGAAGCCCACAAGAGTCATTCCTCTGGCTGCCAACAACTGCTTGTATTTGAAATCAGAGAAAATATCCACAAGTTATAGTTCTTTGTTGGTGTGCATTACGGAGAAGCAAAACCTCCAGACCTTTTCTAGAACATAAGCTTATTGAGGACAGGGAACAGCGTACAGCACATAGTAGGTACTCAAGAGACGTGTGTTCAAAGACTTGTGGGCCTGGCTGGGCCCCAAAGCCTCAGTGGATAGGGAGGAGTGGAGGTGGGTCAGAGGGTCTGCGTGCACAGCCAGGGCACCTCCTGCCTGGATCCCAAAGACCACCTGCCGGATTCTGGGTGCTCTGCCGGGTGGGACCATTCGTACCTTGGCAGTCTAGTGTCAAGCAACTGGATGCTGCCCAGATTTAGGGATCCCTGCGTCATCCCCTCTGAATTTGCCAAGCTCCCCTAACCCCAGGCCAGCACTCACCTGGGAGATGTGGGACTGGGTCCTCTCGCTCTCGCCATCACCCTCCGTCTTGTCAGCCAGCAGTCCCTGCACCTGGTACTCCAGCACGTAGCTGTCGATGAAGCGCTCCAGCTCCTCGATCTCCTGGGAGCGGCTGCTCCCCGCCTCCGAGGAGGCTGACGCTGCAGAGGAGTTTTCCATCCTGCCAGCTCAGGGGCCTGGGCCGGGACTGGTGGGAAAGAAGACAGAGAACTCCGTGAGATGCTGCTGGAGGAGACGACGATGCCCACACCTGGGAAACACCCTCTGCTCCTGGAAGCATCTTCTTATCCATCATGGCGTTCTGTTCTTCCAACAACCTTGAGAAGTCAGTGGGGGGCTGGCTTGCTCTCAGCATAAATGATGTGCTGTAATTCCCACTGTGTGGGGCAGGAGACAGGCCCAGGGAATGCAGGTCACTTGTCTGACTGGCCAGCACAGGCACTGTGCAGTGTCAGAGTTAGTGTCTACCTAAGCCTTAATCGCTGGGAAAGGCAGAAGATGAACTCGGCCTACAGGCCAAGCCTCACTTCCTGCCTCAGATTTAACAGAATCTACCACAAAGCAGGATGAAATAAACCACAGAACCAAGATTGAGGGTGCACAATGGGGCCCAAGAGACCAACCTCTGAGGGGCTCAGGTCCTCCAAGAAAATGCCTACTTATGAGGAGACTTTCTTTTTGGTCACCCGACTGTCCCCTAAATTAGTTGAAGCCTATGGGCTATAACTTACAAGCAGGATTTTGCAGCCTTGCTCTGGTGCAGCTACTGGAACACACCTATGATGAGTCTGCAGGAACGTGACTGGTTTTCACTGGTAGAACGAGAAAGGCTTGCTGCACTGTCCATGCTGATATGGCCTAGCCACAGACACTGCCTGGTCACCCTTACAGGGCCATGACTAATGCCATTAGCCCTCTGGCCCTCTCTCTAGGGCAGCGTGGCATAGATGACCAGCTGTTGCTGGAACACTAGCTAAAGTCCACCAACAGAACTGCAATCTCTGGAGCTGACGTGCTCAACCCAGCCCTGCAGGGGCCCAGGTCTGCTGGGACCTCCCCACCACTGCCCTCTCCACTCCCCTCTCCCTTGCTTTCCCCAGAAGCTCACACGTGACCCACCTGGGAGTGAGGAAAGCTAGAACCTTTCTCACCTCCAGGCCAAGGATCCTTTCCTTCCTGATAGGCTCCAGGCTAGATGGGAAGGGGCTTTAAAACTTGTCTTGTGCCTCTTTTATTATCTGGAGACCTGTGATCTCCATGGAAGATCCCCATCTGCCAGAGAAAACAGTCTGCACATGCTTTTATTATCATAAATAGTAGCACAGCCTTCTACCAAACCACTACCACACAAAAGCACAGAGAAGGCCTGAATCCTGCACACACAGGGCTCTGAAGTCACATAGAGCAGCGTGAATGCTGCTGCCAGTAATAAAGGCGAGGTGCTAGCAGGTTTAATGGAGCATTTGAATTTCAAAACCTTGAACCTGAGAACTTCTTTGGAACACAGTTATTTGCCAATAATCTAGGGTTTGTTGAGTGTTTAAACTGCAGTGAGTCCAAAGCAGGGCAAGAAATGGTGTGCTGGGTTCCAGAAATGCTGCTGAGAACATGAATGTTGACTCCCCAACACCCTCACTGCCTTCTCCAAGGGTGAGGGAACGGAGAGGAAGAACTTCCCAGGGGAAGGAGAACTGCCCCACACACATCTTCTGCTGCTTTCCCAGTTCGTTTTTAGGCTTTTGGCTGCTGCAAGGGGCTCAGCCTCCCTTGGACCCCAGGCCTGCTGCAGGGTGCTCTGAGGTGCTGCAGGGCCTTGCTCTGGGCCTCTGAGCTCAGCGGTCTTGGAGCTGGGTCTGTCCACCCATCCTAGAGGGAGGAATCAGAGGATTGGAGGTTTCAGGCCCAGGTGGTGCCCTTCTCAGAATGAGGAAACCAGATGTGGAGGCAGGGGTGGCAGCAGGTCTGCAGAGAGTCAGCTGTGATTGGGATATGCACATTTGGTGGCAAGGGCTACAGGCAGGGGCATGGGGGACGCTGTCCATTGCCTCTTCCTCCACCTGCCACTCAAAGCCTACAGGTCCTTACACCTCCCCATAGCACCAGCACCCACCTTACCCCTCCTGCTGCACGGCTGCCCACGCCTAAGATATCCCCTGGCTACTCTGCTCCTTGTCCTGGCCATATGGTAGGTGTGGTAGACAGAATTCTAAGACAGTCTTGGGTGTACACCCTCTCCCAGTTACTCGCCAGGAGTCTAGATACTCTTGGGAAGGGATTTTGCAGACACAATTAAATCCCAAATTAGTTGACTTTAAGATAAGGAGACTATTCAGGAGGGCCTGACCCAAGCACCTGAGCCCATTAAATCTGGGACTAGAGCTCAGAGACAGCAGAAGCCAGAGATCCAAAGCATGAGAAAGACTCAATGCACTGTCGCTGGCTTGAAGGAGGAGGGACACATGGTAAGGCACGTGGGCGGCCTCTAGTAGTTGAGAGCAATCCCTGGTCAACAACTGGCAAGGAAGTGGGCACCTCATTCTACATCTGCAATGAAGTAAATTCACCCGAGAACCAATGAGCTTGGAAGCAGACTTTTCCTCCAGAGCCTCCAGCCAAGAATTCAACTTGGCTAACAACTTGACTTCAGACTCATGAGATGCTGTGCCAGACTTCTGACTTACAGAACTGTGAGATAATGAATGGTATTGTTTTATGCTGCTATTTGTAGTAATCTTTTAGGAAGCAATAGAAAATGAATACAGGATGCTCTTTCCTGCCTCTGTGCTTTTGCTCACACTGAACCCGTCACCTGGAAGCATTTTCTCCTTCCCTCCACCTGCCAAACCTAGAGGTTCTTATACGCACAGAAGACCAGAGCATTGCCTTGGTTTCACGGCAGGCTACTAAGCAAGATTCACCCAGGGTTGGCTATGGGTATGAATACTGCAATTTCTGCTAACAGTAGGAATGACGAGTGTCTGCTGTGCCTTTATCATGCCCCAAACACATCAGTACTTGATCTGCCTCCACTCACTTCACCTTCACAGCAACCCTATGGGATCAGCATAATTATGCTACTTAGAAGAGAAAATGGAGATTCAGAGAGATTAAGTAACTTGCCCAAGTTCACACAGGAGAGCTCCAGGTCTGCACGACTATGCCTATACCCCACTGCCTTCTCTCCATCCCCCTTCCTGGTGGCCTGCTGAGTCCCTCAGGCCACCTCCAAGCTCCCCAGTCTATACTGACTCTCCAGTGAGCAGTGAATTCTTCAAGTGCTGCGCATGTGCTTATTCCCCAGCTGGGCACAGGTTCCGGAGAGTTGGCCCCATGCAGGCTCCGTGCCTGGCCCTGGGCAGCTGGCCTCCACTGGATGGGAATTACACTGCTGATGTCCAGAGAAGGCTGAAAAGGAGTCGCCTGCAGAAGTCAATACGCAAGGCCACGCCCATTATTCCTTGAAGACTTCAGATCTTATCAAGGGCTTCCTGGCACACCTAACAGGTGCAGTCAGAAAACTGGGTTTTGCAGGAACTCTACACGGCGCCGTTTTCAGGAGGATAGAGTGCTGGGCTCTGCCTGCAGATGCAGCCTCTGGCCGGCTCTGCAGGGCTCTCCCAAACATGCCCGAGTGTCTCAGGGCTGTGTCAGGGTCCCGTGAGGGAGCCTGGGCACGGTCATCACCCCAAACCCATAATAGTTGCTAAGAAAGGGGACAGGACTGAGACCCATCCCAAACCTGCAGCCTTTTGGTGCCCCAAGGAAGGAAGAGGACACGCTCTGCAGGTGCCTCTTGTGTCCTCACGTCCTCTCGGCCATTCTTCCTACTCTAGTGTTTGCTGCCCAGCCAGATTCATGTGGGGTAGCCCAGCGGCACCTCACCTCAGCTGCCCCGGGGCCTCCTGCCCAGGCCTCCTCTGCAGTCAGGAGATGCCTGCAGGAAGCCCCTGGCCCCTGGCCCCTGCAACCTGGAAGTATGAGGAGCTAGTGCCGCATGCAGCTGCCCTCAGTGGGACAAATACTCCCCTCTTCAGTGTCTCAGACAATTCCAGGCATGCTCCACGTGGTCCCTCAGCAACTCCAAGTGGGGTGAGCCCCGGTTACCCACAATGGCCGCTAGATCCCTAGCCCCCCTTACTTGCCGGTCCTCCCCTCCTTTTCACTCTCTCCCAGGGATTTCAGCTCCTCCAGAAACTCTCATTTTCCAGGGTGAACAGGAGAATACATCACTTCCCTGTTCCACAGTGGAGCCCAGCGAGGGAGTGGGGAGGCCCCCAGTTCAGAAAAGCGGGGAACATGCAAAGCAGAAAATTCCTGAGCTTCACCTCAGTCACAAGAGACGAAGAAGGAGCAGAGAGAGGGAGAGAGCGTGGCCCTCCTCTGCCCGTCCACCTCCACAGCTCTTAGCCTGGAAGTACAGCCAGGTGCTAAGGCCCTGAATTTTTTATTACGGTCAAATATATGCAACATAAAACAGCATTCTGGTGAGTGCAGTGGCTCATGCCTGTAATCCTGGCCCTTTGGGAGGCTGAGACGGGAGGATCATCTGAAGCCAGGAATTTGAGACCAGCCTAGGCAACATAGCAAGATCTTGTCTTTGCAAAAAAATTTTTAAAAATTAGCTGAGCATGGTCACACACACCTGTAGTCCCAGCTACTCAGGAGGCTAAGGCGGGAGGATTGCTTGAGCCTAGGAGTTTGAGGTTACAGTGAGCTATAATCGTGTTGCTGCACTCCAGCCTGGGTGACAGAATGAGTTTCTGTCTGAAAGCAAAAACAAAATGAAACAACAACAACAACAAAACAAACAAACAAACAAAAAACCAACCAAACCAAACAAAACAAACAAATCAAAACCTTATAATCTTAACCATTTTTGAGTACATAATTCAGTGGCTTTAAGCACATTCATAATGTTATGAGCCATCATCACTATCTATTTCCAGAACTTTTTTATCAACCCAAACAGAAACTCTGTGCCTACTAAACAAATAACTCTTCCTCACCCTTCTCTCTAACCCCTGGTAACCACTGTCCTACCTTCTCTCTATGAATCTGCCTATTCTAGGTACCTCCTATAAGAGGAATCATGCAATATTCGTCCTTTTATGACTGATTTATTTCACTTAGCATAACACTTTCAAGGTTTATCCACATTGTAACATGAATCAGAATTTCATGCCCTTTCATGGCTGAATAAGACATCATATCACAACAGTACACTGTATATCTAGACCACATTTTATTTATCCATTCATCCGTCGATGGACATTTGGGTTGTTTGCACCTTTTGCTGTTGTGAATAATGCTGCTTTGAACATGAGTGTACAAGGATCCATCTGAGTCCCTGTTTATTCTTTGGGGTATCCACCTAGAAAAGTTCCAACACATTTTTAAGGCAAGAAGACTGTGAAGGAATAGGGTAGAGCTTTCTCTGGCTGGTGGAGACACAGGGCAAGGGAAGGTCTCTTCCAGGCTTGTTTTGCTGCCTTCCTGCCTGAGCTTTGGGGGTTTCAGCCCAGCTCAGTGTCTCATTCCCAGTAGGATCCAGATGGGAGGTCCCCAAACAGCTGGGCTGCAGGCTAAGCTGAGAGAGTCAGCCAGGAATTTATGTTTTAAGGATCAGTGAAAGTGAAGAAAGGACAGAACCAGAGGAAGAAGGAAAAGGAAAAGAGGGAAGGTAGAAGAACACAAAAGACATGCCTCTCCCCTCCTCTCCCGGCTCTGCTCTGATTCCCTGCCAGGTGATAGATGAGGAGGAACTAAAAGGCAAGCAGCAGGAGTAGGAAAAATGCTGAGGCCGCACTTTGCTGTAAAGGGCACCATAGGGGGCGGGCAGCCCTGAGCCTACAGCTGGAGGGGAGGGCCAGTGTGGGCACGGCTTTCTGGAGGACACAGAGGGCCCAAGCTGCAGCAGGACCCGCCCCGGAGCTCCTTCGCCTGTGTTTCTCAGAGAGGACTGAGGGCCACCGAGCTTGGCCACATCTGTGTCTGTCTGGGGAAAAGGATGCGTGCAGGCTCTCTTCCTGGGGCTGCATCTCTTTTGAAAGACCTCATCCAGCCTAGGCCGCCAGCCCAGGGACTCCCCACCTCCTGCTGCAGCCAATCACAGTCTGTGCTTGTCACCACAGCCCAGTAAGCCTGGATATTTTTAAGGACAAAAATGAAAATCACTCATGTTTTTGACAAAAAGTTGCCTCTCTCCACACTGGTGTCCCCTCCCCACCCTAGACCCAAATAAACTCCCCTTTCCCTTCCTCCCCTTCCTCCCCATTCCTTGCTGCTCTCAGCCCAGCACTCTGTAGCTTCCTTAGGAAACTAGTGCTCTGGAAGGGGTTTCTGTGAACACCGTGGGGCAGCCTGAGATGATATGGTGCCAGTTTCTCCCTCTAATTCCTGGCCATGTCTGACTTTGAGTCTGACCTTCATAGGCTGGAGGTCTGGAGGAAAAGGTAAGGCTGACATTGGAGAGCACCCACAGGCCAGAGACAATCAGCGGAGCCATCCCAGCCCTCTCAGTATCCTTTCCTGCCCACCCAGTGACAAATGGCATTAGCAGCTATCAATTTAGCCAATCCTTTTAAGAACAGCCAGGCATTAGGGGCATTACCTCCTCCTCCAATCCTCAGGGATGAGTTCAGTGACCTGCAAACCAGATGAGATGCATCTGCTCCAGGGCCTACCAGCACTTCTCAGGGAATCCATCATTTGAGGCCTGCATGGAGGCAGCACTGCACCCCACACTTCATCAGGCTCTTTCCTCTCTACCCCCAGCACCCAACTCACTACAGCAGCACACCCTTGTGACACCCCACCAAGGAAGCCCAGGAAGACCCCAATTTCTGCTTCCTGGCTCATCTTTTGGCTTTTGGCTCCTGCAAGTGGTCCAGCCTCCTGTGGATCCCAGGCCCAGTGCAGGGGCCCAGGTGGTGCTGCAGAGGGCTTCCTTGGTGATCCTAAGATCAGCAGCCAGGGGGCACGCCCAAGATGGCCGAACAGGAACAGCTCCAGCCTCCAGCTCCCGGCATGAGCGACACAGAAGATGGGTGATTTCTGCATTTTTAACTGAGGTACCGGGTTCATCTCACTGGGGTATGTCAGACAGTTGGTGCTGGTCCGTGGGTGCAGCCCGACCAGTGAGAACTGAAGCAGGGCGAGGCTTTGCCTCACCTGGGAAGCACAAGGGGGAAGGGAATTCCTTTCCCTAGCCAAAGGAAATTGAGACACACAACACCTAGAAAATCGGGTAACTCCCACCCTAATACTGCGCTTTACCAAGGGTCTTAGCAAACGGCACACCAGGAGATTATATCCCACACCTGGCCCAGAGTGTCCCACACCCACGGAGCCTCCCTCATTGCTAGCACAGCAGTCTGAGATCTAACTGCAAGGCGGCAGCGAAGCTCGGGGAGGGGCATCTGCCATTGCTGAGGCCTAAGTAGGTAAATGAAGCTGCTGGGAAGCTGGAATTGGGTGGAGCCTACCGCAACTCAAGGAGGCCTGCCTGCCTCTGTAGACTCCACCTCTGGGGACAGGGCATAGCTAAACAAAAAGCAGCAGAAACCTCTCCAGATGTAAATGTCCCTGTCTGACAGCTTTGAAGAGAGCAGTGGTTCTCCCAGCATGGAGGCTGAGATCTGAGAACAGACAGACTGCCTGCTCAAGTGGGTCCCTGACCCCTGAGCAGCCTAACTGGGAGACATCCCCCACTAGGTACAGACCGACACCTCACACTTCACACGGCTGGGTACACCCATGAGACAAAGCTTCCAGAGCAAGAATCAGACAGCAACACTTGCTGTTCAGCAATATTCTATCTTCCGCAGCCTCCGCTGCTGATATCCTGGCAAACAGGGTCTGGAGTGGACCTCAAGCAAACTCCAACAGACCTGCAGCTGAGGGTACTGACTGTTAGAAGGAAAACTAACAAACAGAAA
>NW_012120099.1:328734-329004 GCF_000951035.1 Colobus angolensis palliatus | reverse complement strand
ATCACACTTATTCCAAAATTGACCACATAGTTGGAAGTAAAGCACTTCTCAGCAAATGGAAAAGAACAGAAATTATAACAAACTGTCTTTCAGACCACAGTGCAATTAAACTAGAACTCAGGACTAAGAAATTCAATCAAAACCGCTCAACTACATGGAAACTGAACAACCTGCTCCTGAATGATTACTGGGTATATAATGAAATGAAGGCAGAAATAAAGATGTTGTTTGAAACCAATGAGAACAAAGATACAACATACCAGAATCTCT
>NW_012120099.1:270876-325777 GCF_000951035.1 Colobus angolensis palliatus | reverse complement strand
CATGGCACATGTATACATATGCAACAAACCTGCACATTGTGCACATGTACCCTAGAACTTAAAGTATAAAAAAAAAAAATCAGCAGCCTTGGGGCTCACAGGTCTGTCCACTCATCCCAGAAGGACAGTAAGTCAGCAGTGGGGGTGGCATCAGAGCTGTGGTGGGCAATGGGGCCCAGAGTGCTGTCCCTGCTCTCCTGGTGCTAAATCCACTCATCACATCCACTGGCGTCTTCATCCCACCTTCCCCGTGCCGCTTCCCATGTCACCTTCCCCGTGGCCGCTTCCCATGTCACCCGGTGCTGCACAGCACTGTGCTTCCGGGTGGCTCTCCAGCAAGGAGCTCCTGGTGACCATTATAGGCAGAGCTGGTTGCTGTCTTTCGGGCCCTGGTCCCGTCCATCCCCTCTCTCCTTCCCATCCCCACACAGTGGGAGCAACACCTTCACCTAGAGTGCACAATTGGGGCTAGAATTCTCCTTTGTAGGCTGTCAGGTGGCCCCCAGGGCAGGGCCAGCCCAGAGGCCATGCTGCCTGCTAGAGTGAGGAGGAGAGAGGCCAGGCTGCCCAGGACAAACAGAAGATGCCCACGGCTCTCCCCAAGGAAGCCACCAGAGCCTGCTCACTGCCAACTCCCCATCCCCCATTCCAGCCCACACTCCCCTTCAGGACTCCAGCGAGAATGTACTTCCCCAACAGTCTGTGGCCCTTAAGCTCTGGCCTGATAATTCAACCATGTTGGTGTTTGCCAAAGAAAAGTGGAAGCACATGGAGGCCATGTGTAGGAGCCCCAGGTCCCCAACCCCTGCGAAGTGGGAAAGTTCAGAAATGCATGAAGTCAAAGGCAGGTGACCTTGGAAACTGGCAACATTTTCTGTCTCAGGAGTCAAGGACATGTGATGTCCTCTAAACATCTGACCCCTGTCACCCCACGAAATTAACCCTTTTGTCACTCAGACATCCAAAGGGTGTTAGCTAGCAAGGTGTTTTTCAAACTGCAGGTCTCAGCAATTTCATGGACTGCAAAACGAATTTCCTGGGTCATGATCTCACCATTAAAAAATGTATAACTAAACTGAAAATATCAGTATGTAGCACACATTGTAACTATCAATTTGTGGGACTTTTGTTTCACCTATTCATGAAAAACATACGGGCCACATAGAAGTGGCCGGGAGCACTGCTTCCCAAACTGTAATGAGTACGTGAATCACAGAGCATCTTGTTACAAAGCAGATTCTGGTTCAAGGATGGGAGTTGGGGCCTGAGACTCAGTATTCCTAACAAGCTCCCAGGTGAGGCTGCTGCTGCCAGTCAGAGAACTACACTTGAAATAAACAAGAGCTAGAAAACTTTGCCTATCTCCTCTATCGATTATTCAGATACTCTTGCTCTGGCCAGAGGGTTAGAAATGGGTGGAGTCCCCAGGCCAACCTTCTGGCCAGCTGGTCAGCTATCTGGTGGAGTGGCAGCTCCTCTTATGGCTCACGCAGGGCCCAGGGCAGAGCTCAGAACCAGGCATGATCTCCACAGGTTATTATGATTGGTGGACGCCGGGGCCACCACCTCCACACTGGACTCTCAGGGCCAGGTGTGTGACATAACAGCACCTGTTTACAGTCCTGCAACACCCAGCATGGAGCTCAGGCACATCTGCCAGGTCTGAACAAGTTGGAGGTGGTTCCTGATACCTAGGCTGCCTGACCTCAACAGCCCTTCAGCTGCTGCCATGCAGGTGAGGACACCGACACCGGGGCCTTGGGGGCTGAGTGGGGGAATGACGTACTGGAAGCCACTCAGGCGTCTATGGGTAGAACCAGGCTGTAATGCAGGATCCAAGCCCTCAGGTCCCTCAACAGCCTGCCCTCTCCAGGGACCCCTGCTGAGAGTCACCTCCCTTCCCCTAGTGACTCCTAACCTCTGTGGACCCCAAGTGCAGTTCTGGGTTACAATCATAAACATCAGGCAGTTAGTCACATGACAGATATTCCCAAATAACAGGGACACCCATACCCTCCTGAGCCCCCACCCTGTGCAGAACCCTGGACCAAGCACTATGGTCTCGTCAGAACTTCACAGAAACAGACCGGGAGCTTGGCCCTTACTCCTCTGTCCCCAAGAGCAGCCTCCCTGAGTCACAGAGGAGCTGGACCAGTTTTCAGGGGGCAGGTAGGGCACGGTTGGCCGGAAGGCAAGGGAGATGCCATGGATTCTTTTCTGCTCAGCAGGCCTGCAGGGCTGGCACCCAGAATGGGGGCTGAGAACGGAGGCCCTGGGAAGGGAGGAAGACAGAGCAGCCCGCAGGGGTGAGGAGGGCACAGGCCTCAGTCCCCCCGGGGTGCCTCGTTAGATTCCTGGCTCCTGATGAGCACTTCCTCTTGGAGGAAGAACACTGAAACAGCAGCCCACCTGGGCAGGTAGGCCCAGCCCAACAGCCAGGAGGGCATCCAGGTGGGCTCTGTGAGGTGTAGGTCCTGCTTTATCCCTGGATGCCCCTGTTTCCAGGTCGGCCCTCAAGGCCCACAGAAGCCTCCACTGGGCTCCGGCACTGACCACCCGCCTGCTCCCTTGGCACCAAACCCAGGCTGCCTGGTGACACCTTCTCCTCCCCCTCTGCGTTGCTACCCAACTCTTGCCCTACTCTTGAATTTTTTATAGGTTTTTGCCTGGTATTGATAAGACTGCACGATCCTTGAGGGCCCTGCTCAATCCTACACTTGCTTCCATTGCAGGCCCAGAATGGGTAGACGGGCCTGTGGCTCCCCAAGCCCTCCCACGCCCTCCCCAGCACCACCCTTCCCTCAGAGTGAGCCTCCTCAGCATTTCCGCCTACTCCCAATGGACCTGGGCTTTACTCCAGCCCCACTCCCAGCTCCTAGAATGTGAAAGCCAATGGATGCTGGGAGTTGACTTGCTCCAGTCCCCCCACACTCTCAAGGTCACCCAGTCCCAGAACTAGGATTCCAACCTCTTCCCACAACATTCAACAGTCTCCTCGAGACAACTCTTCCCAACTAAGACATACTGAGCACCTGCTGTATACCACGCCTTAGAGGCACCAGGGACAGGGAAGTCATAGCTGAAACAAACCAAAACTGTGCAGGGCCATGGGACAGCCGGACAGCCACATCCCTGGCTGGAGTCAGGTGGCTTCCTCACTGCCTCCACTCATAAAACAAGGTGACATCATGCTTATGGGTCCCGACTCTGGGTTCCTGTGGTGGCTAAATCACCTTTTCGCTGTGTGGTGTTGGGCGGACTCTGGGCCTGCTTCCTCACGTTGAAAGTAGACTGATGGTGAAAGTGCCACCTCATGAGGTGCTGTGAGAATCATGTGAAAGAATGAATGAGGAAAAGTGCTCAACACAGCTAGGCATACATCAAGCACGCAATTATCACTCGACTTCACAACTGCTATACCTTACTCTGTCTTCTGCATTCTCTCCCACCTCTCCCTCTCCAAATCGCCGCCTTTCCCTCAAGGCCCACTTCTGGGCACACCTCCTCCATGAAGCCCTCCTTGACTACTCTGGATATCAATGGCCACTGCTGTCTCTGAACCCCAGTTCTCTGCAGACCTCACCACTCCCTAATGCCTCCCAACTCTGAATACCCTGAGTCCTCCTTGGGCCTCAGTCTGGCCCTCTCCTGTATTCCAGTCCCTGGGTTGACCTGTTTTGCCAACCTGCAGGAACTCACAGAGATCCGTTCTCTCTTCTGTGGACTCGGAAGGTAGATGCGTGGGCCCCACCACCAGCTGTCAAAAGCTTCTGGGTTTATTGGCCAAGAGTGAAAAGTAACTTGGAGCATGCTAGGAAGGGAGACCAACAGTGCCCTGCTCTAAACCTAGTGATGTATCCACAAGCACCTGAGGTTAGGGTCAGAAAGGGCATCCAAGTGTGGTGGCAGCAGTGCTCCAGGCCTTCCTTCTCAGGCAGCGCTGTCTCTGGCATCTCTCTTGGGGTTTCCAGGGTCCCCAGTCAGCTTTCTCCCTCTTGGCAACAGCTTCCTGAACTACAGCCCAGCTGGAGCAGGGACAGTACTGAGCTGTTTCCAGAGCCTGGTGGGGGTGTCCACAGCCCACAAGAGGCTGTGGCCTTGCAGGCCTGTCCAGGTGGTCTTGTGCCATGGCTGCAAGGCAGAACTGGCTCACGTTCGAGAACAGCATTCCTTTCTCTCTACTCATCCTCAAGGACAGCTCAAGCCCACCTCTTAGATGCCACCTTGACTGGCCCAGGTCACAGAGACCCCTCAGAAAGCTCATAGCAGTCACTCACTGGGCCCTTGGGCTTCTGCCTGCCGCACCCCCCACCCCGCCACTTTGCATGACCGCCTTGTCCTGCAAGAAGCACAGCTACAAAGCAGAGATTGCTACCGCCTGTGCTGGGGCCATGTCTGGACCATGGTGTGTTCTGGTTAGCCAGTTAGATATTTTAAAAATATTTGAGCTAATGTTTATAAATCAAAATATTTCACATAAAAAGCCACAATTCTGACCTTTCTTGAAAAAACTGGATGATCAAGCAACACTGGTCCACCTTCTTGCACTGTAACCATCAGCTAGAGCTAAGAAGTGCTGTCCCCTTCAGACCAGGCACTCAACCCCAGTTCTCTGCAGACCCCCACACTCTCTAATGCCTCCTCACTGCTCACAGCCATCACTCTCACCTGGCTCCCTCACTCACACATGTTACCTGCCTGGCCCCTATAAGGCATCCGAGTCTGAGAGCCCCCTGCAAAAGAGCAACTAACTGGAAGGGTCTATGCCTACAAAAATGAGGGGGTCCCTCTAAGAACTTGGAAATAAATCAGGAAGAAGGATTGCCCTTGGGAGTTATACCATGAAATAATACATGATAGTCCAGGTCCAAAACAGAAATATGCAAGGTCATTGCAAAGAGAAAGAAAAAAAGGCTCCAGACCAGCAGTACTCAAGCATAACCTGGCTGAAGATAGCCACAGCTATTACAGGAAGATGGTGTCACTCAGCAGAAACTGGGCTGTGCTGGAAGCAAGGAAAACACCAACCACAGAAGGCACTGCACATCCAAGCTCCACCTAGGGACAGGGGGCCCCTGCTCAGTGTCTCAAGAGAGGAAAGGAGAGCCCAGGGATGTCCCACTGCTCCTGTAATGGCCCCACCATCCTCCTGCTTAGCCTTAATGTGAGCTGAGTGGCTGCCTCTTTCCCCAGCTAAACTACGAGCTCCTAGAGGCTGAGGATCTGTCTGCTCCTTTCCTTGGACCCTGGGAGTCTGAGCTGACCTCACCATAGACATTCAATTCCTCTTTGACAGTTTCATGATGGATTCCCAGAAAGTAGAAAATGGTCAGCAGCAGGTAACAAATGCTCTGCCACCTTGGTATTAGCAGATGGACAGTGGCTGGCTGCTGATGGGCAGAGATGGGTGGCACATTACAAGTGGACCCAGCACACACAGCTTGGGTATCAGAGGGCAGACCCCTCTTCTGACAGGGAGCCCTCATGTGTCCCGCACAATGCCTGAAGCATGCTGGACAGCAACCACAGGAATCTCAGACTTGACACGGTGCCCAGCACTCTCACAGCTCTCCCTGAATTCTCTGTGAACCACATGAAGGCAAAGAAATGGGCAGCAAAAGCCCAGGGTCCCTGATTCCTGGTGTGGCCTCCAGGCCCAGAAACAACACAGCACATCTGCCTCTGCCTTTGGTTTGAGGACCCGAGGGAGGGAAACTCCTGCTCAAAGGCAGCTGCCCTTTGACCTTTCCTAAAGCAGGAAAGCAAACCATTCCCCACAGATCGTTGGTTTCCAAACTATTTTCCTCTAATACCATACTTGTTTTTCAGAAAAAATCATAAATGACTCCCCCCAAATATATAAAAGGTAATAAATACTTGTGTTTATTGAGAATTTAGTATGTGCCAGCCCCTGTGCTAAATGCTTGTCATGTATTAATTTAATCCTCAAGACCATCCTATAATGTAGGCATTATTTCTGTCTCCCTTGTACAAATTAGGAAACTGAGGACACAAAGGGTTGCTCAAGGTCACCTGACTAGGAAGAGGCTGGCTCAGAACTGAAACCTGGACAGAATGGCTCCTAGACATGGATACTCTGACCAAAGAGAGTGAGGTTCCCAGAGCTCCACTCCCTCAATGTGCCAGCCCTTGCCCAACATTCCCCCATAAGCTGCTAGACCCCGTGGTCACTCCTGGAGTGGGCCTTGGAACCTGCTCCAGATCAAGCCTTTGGGTCCCGCCCAGGGTGCCAGCAGTTATGAACCCTCCAGGGAGTCTGAAGTCATTTAGGGAGGTCTGGAGGGTGGCACTGGGCCTCATGCCCCTGGAGTCTGCACAGCTCAGCACTGTCCTTCCTGTCAGTCAGCTCTTAATAACCCTGCAGCTGCAGTTAAGCAGCGCAGGCATCACCATCCCCTGTTACAGATGGGGACCCTGGAACAGCAGGCCAGTGGCCCAGTGACAGGGCAAGATGATGACCCAGGCATCTGACTCCAATGCTGAGCATTTGCCCTGGACTAGCAATATCTCAGATTCCCACTGCCTTGTGGCATGAGCCAATGAGTCACTGAACGTTCCCACCAGGTTGAGCTGAGATAGGGTAGGAGCTCTGAGGAAGGGGGAAAGGGATGGATGAGACAGCTGCAGTCCTTTTGAGCTGCAAAGGCTTCTTCTGGTGAGAGGTATGAGAAAGCCAAGCTCTGCAGGCCACACATATTTGCGAGCCATGTCCACTACCTTGTAGAACATAAAGCCCGATTACAGAGGTCTCCCACAACAGATGACCAAGCCAGAGACAAGAGCTCTTGGCCAAGGCCACATAGAAGGTTCAGGTATGGTTTCCTGGGGTTGGTTTCCCCAGTTACTTCTCTCTGGGACATGATCAAGTAATTGGGAAAACAGGCAGCCAGAAAAATCTAAGTTCCAGTTAATTCCATCAGGAAGCCACTCTAGTGTGCATGCTTGAGAACAGGGACCATTTTGTCTTTCCCATCGTTGTATTTCCAGGACCTGGTATGAAGTGGGCAATGAACAGAGGCCGGAAGGGAGGACTGCGGGCTCCCTCCAAGAGGCCCATGGTGGGACTCTGTGACCTAAGAGCTCCTCCCACAAGCTAGTCTGGGACAGATGCAGTGAGGAAGGACTCCCAGGTTCAGCCAGCTGCCTTGCAACAGAGAGCCCACAGCGGACAGATCCTGATGGCTGTTCTAATTAGTCCATCAGAGTCACTGGTCTCTACTTCCCATTATTCCTGTGGTTAATTTCACCCACTAGAGCATGGTAGCAGCAGATAACCTCTTTACACACACACAGCAGGAGAAGTCTGTAGCCAGATACAACCGCAGGGAGCTGGCTGAGTGGTTAACTGGCAGATAATTAACTGAGAAATCCCCCACAGCCCTCTGCAAACTCCACTGAGACATGGAGAAGGTGGGGATATAAGGCCAGAAAGGAGCCTCCCATAGCCTCAACTGTCACTGGATTTCACCCAGAATCCTAGAAGTTTAGAAGTAAAAAGACCTTACAAAGTATCGAGTCAAGTGTCGGAGAGGATGTGGAGCAACTGGAGCTCTCAAACACTTCTCATGGGAATGTAAGATGATACAGCTGCTGTGGAAAAACCATATGGAATGGTTTGCAATTTCTCAAACCATAAAACATAAACCTTATGATCCAACAATTCCACTCCCAGGTACATACCTGAGAAAAATGAAAACATATGTCTACATAAAAACTTGCACACAAATGTTTTTAATACCATTATTGATAATAGCCAAAAGGTAAAACCTACACAAACATCCATCAACTGATGACTGGATAACAAACATGAACTACACATGCAATGGAATATTACTCAGCCATTAGAAGGAATAAAGTACTGATCCATGCTACTACATGGATGAACCTTGAAAATACAAAGCTAAAAGAAAGAAGCCAGTCACAAAAGATCACATATTATAAGATTTCATTAATATGAAATGTCCAGAATAGACACATCTAGAGAGATAAAAAGTAGACTGGTATTTGCTTAGCACTGAGGCAGAAAGGAGACAGGGAGACAAGGGGGTGATAGTTAAAGAGATTTTTTAGAGGCAATGAAGGTGGTAAAGGTCACACATATCTATAATTACACTGAAAACCATTTAATTGTATACTTTAAATGTGTAAATTGTAAAATATATAAATTGAATCTGAATAAATCTGTTAAAAAAGTAACGTACATGGGTTGGCCCCATGATTATTGACTTGGGTTGGAACCTCTGGCTTAGTAGCTTGGAGGCCTCTCCAAAAAAAACCCATAGGTGTTAGAATCATCTAGGACCAAATGAATAAAAGAACGTCAATAAAAAGCCTAAAAAAAAAATATCACTGAGTCGGCTGGGTGCAGTGGCTCACGTCTGTAATCCCAGCACTTTGGGAGGCTGAGGTGGGCAGATTGCCTGAGCTCAGGAGTTTGACACCAGCCTGGGCAACATGGTGAAACCCCATCTCTACTAAAATACAAAAAATTAGCCAGGCATGGCAGCATGTGCCTGTAGTCTCAGCTACTCAAGAGGCTGAGGCAGGAGAATTGCTTGAATCCGGGAGGTGGAGGTTGCGATGAGCTGAGATTGCGCCACTGCTCTCCAGCCTGGGCGACAGTGAGACTCTACCTCAGAAAAAAAAAAAAAAAGAATCACTGAGTCTAGGCTCCCACTGAATCTGGAGAACTTGTTTAAAGCTTCCTGGAAGGGTATCTGTTGCCTCACCAAAGAACCAAAGATGAGGATGCATCTCATGGCACAGCTCCAACCAGCCAGCCAGCCAGCCAGCCAGCCACCCATCTATATCCATTCATCCACCCATTCACCCTCCACCCAGCAATCCACCCACCTACCTGCCATCCATCCATCCATCCATCCATCCACCCACCCACCCATCCATCCATTTGTCTATCTACCCAGCGGCCATCCACCCACCCATCTATCCATCCATCCACCCATTCATCCATCTATCCATCCATCCATCCATCCATCCATCCATCCACCCACCCATCTAGCCATCCATTAATCCATCCATTCACTCACCCATCCATCCATTCATTCATCCACCGATCTAGCCATCCATCCATCCATCAATCCACCCATTCACATATCCATCCATTCATCCATCCATCCATTCATCCACCCATCTAGCCATCCATTCATCAATCCACCCATTCACATATCCATCCATCCATTCATCCACCCATCTAGCCATCCATCCATCCATCAATCCACCCATTCACATATCCATCCATTCATCCATCCATCCATTCATCCACCCATCTAGCCATCCATTCATCAATCCACCCATTCACATATCCATCCATCCATTCATCCACCCATCTAGCCATCCATCTATCAATCCACCCATTCACGTATCCATCCATCTATCCATCCATCCATCCATTCATCCATCCACTCACCCATCCATCCATCCATCCATCCATTCATCCATCCATCCATCCACTTATCTAGCCATCCATTCATCCATCCATTCACCCACCCACCCATCTAGCCATCCATCCATCTATCCACCCATTCTTATCCATCCATCCATCCATCCATCCATCTATTCATCCACCCATTCATCCACCCACCCACCCATCCACCCATTCATCCACCCATCCATACATCCATCCACCCACATGTCCATTTAAAAAGCACTAACTCAAGCTTGGTGTTGAATGTTAGGGACACAACACGAAGTGCAAAGAAGCAATCATGCATTTATGACATCAAGGGTCAAGTGCTACAGGGGCCCAGAGAAGCAGCACCAACACAGGAGAGAAACACCAAAAATGTTATTTTTGATCTGCTTGCTCCAATTGACAGAAAAATGAAAACACAACTATTGGACATTAGAACTAGAAGAGGCCTTAGAAAGCAAAGTCATCAATTGTAAGGCTCACCATTATTTTATGAACCACAAAGAAAATATGCTATCAATTAAGCTATGTCATATCATATCTTCAATTAAGCTATGTCATATCACATCATGCCTTCATGATAGTCTTGCCTGTAGACAAATTGTTCATGCAGGCCTCAACTGGCTCTGGAACTGTTTCATCTTTTCTGAGTCAATTTCTGGTAATTTCTTTCACCTTTGGTGGCATTGTTTGGCATGCATGAGACTGACAATTCTCACTGTTTTACAGGAAAGTATGAGATTGCAGTCTTTCCTCTAACAATATTTGCTTTTCTAATATTCAATTGGTGCCCCACTGCTCTGTCTTCTGGCCCTTCTGCTAATAAATCATGGTGAGACTTTTAATGATGTTCATACTCAATACATAGATAATCAACAACAAACTCCTTTAACTGAGGATGTGACACTATGAACAGCAGGCCCATGTTCACACAGGCTCAGGCCATGATGACCATGTCCTGCCTGTCATCTGGAAACAGCAAAGGTGCCATGCCAGCGATAGTAAGATGCACCCTGATTTAAGAAACATTAAGATGTGAAATGAACATGCCTCCTAGCATCAATGAAACAAGCAAGCCAATTCCTCATACTATAGGTGAGGAAACATACTCACAGAGCTGTAATATGACACAACCCAAATCCCAGAGCCTGGACTAAAATCCTGGCTTTCTGAGATTCGTGCCAATGTCTTTTCTTTCTACTCCCTCGGGCTGCCTCCAGGAGACTGCCATCCCTAAGTTTGTCTTCCATTTTCTTGCTTCGAAACAAGTGTTTTAGAGCATACAAGACAGAGTTGAACATATCAGTATATGCAGTCTTGGTCCAAAAAGCTGGTGAGGGTGGGTGATGGGGACCCTTGTCTCAATGCCATCTCAGAACCCCGCTTCAATGTGTGAGTAGGCAAAGAAAGACCATTAGTTTATAGCTGCTGTGAGACTGCATTTCCACTCCCCACAGGCTGGTCCCCAGGCTATCATTCAATAATATTGTGCCATGTTTGCAGATGAGGTCGGTCAGGTGTTTTCTCAGACTCACATAACTCTCCCTAGGGGAGGGACCCTCAGGGAGACAGCCTCCCTATCAGATCACCTATGAGAAAGTCTGGCAACGCCCTTGCCAAACCCAGTGTTAAAAATCATTATTCCTGTTGCACACGCACAGAATATACAGAGATCAGAAGGCTGCTAAATTGATTCTCAGCGTCTAAACATGATGCTCACATCCAGGCCAGTACATCTGTCTCACAGAGCAGTGGATCAAGGTGGGGGAAAACACATTTTTCTTTTGGGAGCCTGGAATTACAGGGCTGGACCCTTGAAATTAATGCAGATTAACAGGATCAGGTCCTCTTTGCTTCTACAAAAGCTCTTTTTTCTTTTCCTATAGCTGGATAAAGAACGGGCCTAACCCCTTAGTGGTGAAGGCAGATCTCAGTTCAACTGAGCTGAGATACCCTTCTCTGTAGGCCAGACCAAAGACTAAAAGGACCATCTCCAAATTGGAAACTTGTCTACCCAACACATAGGAGAGCAGTGGCCTATGGAAACACGGTGTCTACGTGGCTGAGGTAGCAAGGAGGTGCCTCTCAGATTTCGACGAGCTTAACATTCTCACCATGGACATGCCAGTGTAAAATGTCACCAATACAAGACAGGCTGCACTGGGACTGATGTAGCAGGAGACCACTCAGGGCCAGCTGGGAATATTGCAGGGAAAGGGAAGAACTGGTTTGGCTGCAAAAGATAATGAAGAATTTGTCTATCTCATCCAGCACTATTCAAGAGAGGGGATGGACGGACTGCCAGGAAAAACCCCAGCATTCCAGTCTGATTTATAGTGACAAGCCAAGAACAGAGCTAGGGAACTGAGATGTCAGAGCTCAAAAGAAGTATCCCTTCAGCTCACCCAGTAGCCTTTGCTCTGGCTCTGTCCTTGACTCAAAGCGCAACAAATGCCTGTCACTTCCTCAGTGTCTGCCAGGCACCGTGTTAGACCCTGGGATACCAAGGTGAATGAGAGATGGGTTGTACCCAAAGACATCCCCAGAGTGGCAAGGAGAAGACAGAGAATGAAGTGACAAGGACACCATAGGAAATCCTGCCCAGAGCCACATCTGCTTGCTCCAATTGACAGAAAAGTGAAAACACAACAAGTACAAAGGTGCTCATGGGGAGCAACACGAATGGAACAGATACAGACACAGGCTTCGGAGCTCATCCGTCTCTGCCACGTGACCTTCAGGAAGTTCCTGAACTCTTGGAGCCTCAGTCTCCCCAATGCCAAGTCACCCATGTTACTTCCCGTGTCAGCCCCAGCTACCCACTCCAGGAGCTCCCTAGAAGCAAGCAATGATGGGACACATCTATTGCATGCTTGGGGAACTGGGGGCAGACTCTGCACACACTCAGGTTTGATTGCTTTTAGTGCTCTCAACCCCATGGCGTGCACACTATTAGTCTCTCCAACTGACAGGGAGGAATCAGAGGCATGGAGATGATTAGACACATTCGTTGGCAGCTGGGTGAGCTGTCCCTTCTCACCTCACGTACTCAAAGTGGATTGGCCACTTGGAGGGTGTCACAGGTGGGAAAGCTTTGAGGACACTGGGCTGGCTCAGGGAAGCCCCATGACAGGCCAAGTGAGGCTGGGTCATGGTACCCTCTGTTAGGGCGCATCACATCACACTGGGGGCCTTGTTCATTTACGCAAGACACAGGGGTCGCCTTTTCGCCTCCTAACTCCAGCACCTGGTACCCGCCCTGTCACTAGAGAAGATCTCCTTCTAATCTTCTGGGTCCTGTGAGCACAGCCAGGTGCCTGTGGACATGGGCAGTGCAGAGGCCAGCTGAGCAGGAAGGTGCTGGCATGAGGGGGACAGTCTGGTGGGCACTAAGACGTCCCCACACTCAGCTATAGACATGGCTTGCTAGCTTATTCAGCCCTCAGGAATTATTTACAAAGGGCTGTAATAACCTGGGATTGCTCATGGCACCATGATATGTAGGAAAGAAAACACAATTTTTAATATACCCTGGAATCTCAACTACATGAGAATATATAGAAATATAGAAATAGGACAAATATCCAAAGACATCTCTCAGAGGTGGTATTAGGACTAATTTTTCTCCTTTTGCCGTTTCTATATTTTCTTTTCATCCTCCCAAAATGAGATTTTTGCGTTTTTAAGAACAAGAAAAAAAACCTTTAAGAGAAAAAATGTAAAGGTTGGCTGTTGAACCCCCTGGCTAGAACACTGGTTCCGAGGGGTCTGTGTCCTTCCAGATCCGGCCACATGCTGGACATATGGAGGGCACACCTATCACTGTGAGGTCCTGGCCACACCCCAGGCCAATAGAACCATCTGCTCAGACTCTTCCAGCAACACTGCTTTATAGTTCGCCAGGCCTTTCCAACACCCATGAGCTGATTGGCAGAGAGGAGATTTTCTGCTCTGTTGAAGCTCTCAGGCCCCCGTGGGGTGGGCAGTCCTCCCATGCAGAGAGGCCTAAAGTCTTCAGGTCGGCAGTGGCAGCATCTATCCATTGATCACTCCGTGCACCACCATTGAATCCGGAATCTTCTCCACTCATATAGGGGCAGGGGTGAGAAAGAGTCTTGCTGGGATTGTCCCCTGCCCTTCCCCCAGGAAAGACGCTGGGGTTGGAGGTGGAGACTAATCACAGTATCTCTGTTCTGGGGTTCTTGCAAGGAAGATAGTCCCCATAAAGTGCTTTTGGCCCATGCTGAACACTTCACTACATTCAACAAATGCTGTTGTCCTTATCAGTGCTATCATCCTCATTCTTGCCCTGTGTGTTGTTATAGAACCCTCTCTGTTGACCACAATGGTAAGTACAGGAGCCTGCCTGCCCACACCACTACGCTGTTTCACCGTTTCATGGCCCTCCGAGCAGCAGATCCTTCTGACTGGCAAATACCAAAGGGTTCCCAAGTTCTGACCTTAAATTTTAAATCCACAGAGGTGACACCTGCCATGAACTTATTGCTGGCTCCTCTCAACCTTTGCAGGCCCTGCTGCATATATTCCGAGTCTGTGTATTGCTGGAGGCAGGACAGGCTTCACGCACTTCTGAGCATCCTTGGAAGATGCTACCTTGGCCTCAGAGCTGAGAGGTGCCTGATACACCTTCTCTCATTGCTAATGACAGCACACTTCCAACTTCCCTCAGGCTGAACCTCTAAAGCCTTAAATATGAATGAGCAGAAGTTCACGGGCTAAGTTAGGTGGTTTTGATTGTTCGCTTGTGACTCATAAAGCAACAATGGTTCAAGGGATGCCTGTGATGTTCCTTAGGTTGTCAAGTAGGAAAAATCTGGAGCCCTGGTAAGACCATCAGAGCTTCCTCAACTCCCCAATACCCTCAACTGGGATTTCCCTCCCCACCCAGGCCACCTACCCACTGTTTCAGAGTCTGGAGCTTACTGCAGGCCCACTGGAAGTCTAAAGGTTTGGCTGCAGTGTGCCGCAGCCCGAAGATGAGCTGGAAAGGCTGAGAGAGCAATGGAATAGAGGGTGATAGAGGCTCCATCCTGGGCCCCGCTGCAGGTAGAGATCTGTCTCCTGCACTGGCCACTGGGTCTCCTAATCTGAAATAGCCAAGTTCTCAGGCTGGAGAAGAGAACATCCAGCACTGGCCCTCCTCCAGACAAGGGGGCTGGAGCTGCATGCCAGCACACGGGCTGCTCCCTCAGCCCATTCTGCCCAGACAACTGCTATCCACCTGTGTTAGGCCATTCTCACATTGCTATAAAGGTATACCTTAGGCTGGGTAATTTATAAAGAAAAAAGGCTTCATTGGTTCATGGTTCTGCAGGCTATACAAGCATGGCACCAGCATCTGCTTGGCTTCTGGGGAGGCTTCAGGGAGCTTTAATTCATGGCAGAAGGCAAAGTGGAAGCAGGCATGTCACATGGCCAAGGCAGGAGTAAGGTGGGGGGGGTGGGGGAAGGGGTGCCACACACTTTTAAACCAGGTCTCATGTGAACTCAGGGAGAGAGTTTGCTTATCACGCGGGATGGCACCAAGCCATTCATGAAGGATCCATCCCCATGATCCAAACACCTCGCACCAGGCCCCACCTCCAACACTGGAGGCCATATTTCAACATGAGATTGAGAGGGGACACATATTCAAGACTTATCACTACTTTTCAAGTCCCAGCCTGCACGCCTTCCTTCCCAGGGCTGGCTTTCTGGTGAGTGTCAGCTGACTGGTCATCTATCCAGTCACAGGTCTGTCTCCCATTGGAGGCTGTGGGTCCCCTAACTCTATGTCTTCCTCCTTTTCCTGCTGCCTCATGCAAAAGGTAGGCAGTCAGCAAATCGACGATAAATGAATGAGGCAGTGAACGAAGAGGCCAGTTGATGTTACACTTCTTCATTCACTGTTCTATCCTGTGTTGCACTAGAACTTCATCCTCCAACATTTGCCCCTTACTCCACCCACTCAGCTCCCCCAGGAGATCAGGAACTTGGTGCAGGGCCCACATAATGCAGTGGAGGCAGAAGACCTGGCTTTATACCTTCAGGTTGAGGAGCCATAAGAACAGCAGTCACTGCTAGTTGAATCTGGAATATCCATTCTCTCCTTCCTCCTTGTTAACAGAATCCTTGTAACACTGGGGGAGAAAATATACCTAGAGAAAAACTGCATTTCCCAGCCTCCCTCACAGATGGGCGTGGCCAATGAGGTGTAAAGGGAAGTTATTGAACCCTTTAAAGGAACTGATTCCAGCCAGGCGCGGTGGCTCACACCTGTAATCCCAGCACTTTGGGAGTCCGAGGTGGGCGGATCACAAGGTCAGGAGATCAAGACCATCCTGGCTAACACGGTGAAACCCCATCTCTACTAAAATACAAAAAATTAGCTGGGTGTGGTAGCACACACCTGTTGTCCCAGCTACTCAGGAGGCTGAGGCAGCAGAATCGTTTGAACCTGGGAGGCGGAGGTTATAGTGAGCCAAGATCGCAACACTGCATTCCAGCCTGGGTAACAGAGCAAGACTCCGTCTCAAAAGAGGGGGAAAAAAAAAGCAAAGAAAAAGGGACTGATTCCATTGTCACCTGCCTTTTGCCCTTCCCACTTGCTCTTTCTTGTTTGGATTGCAGATACGATGAATGGAGCTCTAGCAACTCTCTCCGACCATGAGACAACTTTGAGGATAGCAGTCAACTATTATGTAGGGCGAAGCAGAAAGACAGAAAGAGCTTGGGCCCCTATGACCACAGAGCCCTCACATGAGGCCTGAGCTGCCTGCCTATAGACGTAAGAAAGAAATAAAGGAGTATGTTGTTTAAACCTCTGTTCTTTGGATTTTCTGTTCTATGTCACCATGGTAAGCAGCTTTCTAAGATGGTCTTGAATGATCCTTGCCTCCTCCCATTCATGATCTCTGTACTCTCCTCCCTTGACAGTAGGCTGAACCTAGTGACTTGCTTCTAACAAACAGAATTCGACAGAAGTGATAGGATACCACTTCTGTGATTCAGTTACAAAAGACTGTGACTGTCACCTTGCTGACACTATTGCCTCCTCAGCTTCACGATTTGATTAAGCAGTTGCCATGCTGGAGAGGAACTGTGGACAACTCAGTCCAACAGCCTGCAAGGAACTGAATCCTGTCACCACCCACACACATGAGCTTGGAAGTGGCTCTTCCCGCAGTTGAATATTGCCCCAGCTGACACCTTGATTGCAGCCTTGGAGAGATCCCAGAGCAAGGGAGTCAGCTAAACCAAGATCCAATTCTTCACCAGCATAAACCATGAGATAATAAATGTATGCAGTTTAAGGCTGGGCATGGGGGCTCATGCCCATAACCACAGCACTCTGGGAGACCAATGTGGGAGGTTCACTTGAGTCCAGGAGTTTGAGACCAGCATGGGCAACATACAGAGACCCCATCCTTACAAAAAATAAAACATTAGCAGGGTGTGGTGGTGTGCACCTCTGGTCCCAGCCATTTGGGAGGCTGAGGCAGGAGGATTACTTGAGACTGGGAGGTTGAAGCCGCAGTGAGCTGTGATCACACCACTGCACTCCAGCTTGGGGGGTAGACTGAGACCCTGTCTCTAAAAAAAAAAAAAAAAAAAAAAAAAAAATTAAAAAGTAAATGTATGTAGTTTCAGCTAAGTTTTGGGGTAATTTGAGGGGTAATTTGTTACATAGCAATAGTCAGCACAACCACCAATCCTAATCCTAATTGACCTGGAAGTGAGGTGCTGCCACTCTCCCCTTTGCTCTCAGTCCCCTCATCTGGATAAGAGGCTGGGCTGGGTGAGCTCTAAGATGCCCGCCACCTTTAAAATCCTAGAACCCTATGACTTACCCAAGGACAGGCCACAAGAAGCCCAGGTCCCCTGACCCCACCCCTTGGGTGGCCAGGCTCGGGGGTCCATTTCCTCATGCCTTCTTAGTGCTGATTCTTTTGTTCACTGTGACTTGATGCTTCGAGACAGGGAAGGGAAGCAAGATGTCGAGATGACCAATGCCTGGCACTGGAGACTCAGCACCACACAGCCCACGGCCACCTTCCCCTTGGCAGACTGGAGGCCTTAAGGGCCCAGCGAGCCCCGGCAGCAACTCTTGCTGTTCATCAAGACAAGGGCCTTAGCGCTCTCAGCCTGGCCCCAGGGACTTGCAGCACGTGCGCAGGGCATGCTGCGGCCTGCCTGAGTGCACCTGGTGAGGAGGAGACCCAAGTGGGGCAGTCCTCATTCCTTGGATACTTCTAGTCTTCTCGATCTGTCAGAAATAAACCTCTGTGGGGAGCTCAGATTGGGCCAGCTTCAGGATGGGTGCAGGAGGGGGACAGTTATCTGCTGTGGGTGCATGGATTTCTGGCCCCTTGCTTTTTGCCAACAAGGTCACAGAGTGCACCTAATGTTTCCAAGTGAGGAGGGAAGGGGCAGAGGCTGGGATGGAAGGACGGTTGGAAAGTGGTAGCCGGAGAATGTGTGAGGACTCATTCCAGAAATTCCCAGGCTGCCCTAAATGCCAGGCCCCACAAACAGCTCAGTCCTCAGCCTCTGGGCCTCTGCCGGCTACTCCATAGCCACTAGGCCAGCTGACAGACCTGTCACGTGGCAGTCAAGAGCATAGATCCATGTTTCAACAACTGTGGGAACCGGGGCAGGCAGGACAGACTATATAATTTGCAAGGCCTAGTGGGGGAAAAATAAAAAAACAAAGGGTTTTTGCTCAAAATAAAAGTTTCAAAACAGAGACAGTGGAGTATTAGCCAAACGTGAACCCTTCTGAGTATGGGACCCCATGCATCTGCGTGGGGTGCGGGCCCAGGAAGCCAGCCCGTGAACAAGGCATCCCCCAGGATCCGCCTGAAGAGGGTAGGTCAGAATGCAGCCATAGTTCTCCACGACACCAAAGAAACCGTCTGCTGCACATTGCAGGAGTGGGGGAAGTGGGCAGATAGAAGTGGGGGCTTGTGTCCATAGGAGGGACCTGTGGCACAGGAGAGGTAAAAATTCACCTCTTTGGTCCATGTCATCTGGTTGATAGGAAACAGTCCTCTAAGAAATTGTTCAGGAGCCTCTATCACACAGCGCATAACTAAATGCCAGATATTCTGAAAGAAAAGGATCTGAATGGGTTCCCAGCATCACTGGGCCTGGCCCTAACCCCACCTGAGGCAGAGGTACACCCTCACCTTGGCTTGCTCACCTGATCCAGTCACTTTCATCTATAGGCCCCATTACTATACCTATAGATAAGAATAATATCTTTAAAAACCCTCCCAAAGTTTAAAAACATAACAATCAGCTTTAAAATACAAAAGAATTCTAATTACATATTATTAATAGCAATACTGATGACAATAATCAGGACAATTTTGCTTTAATTCAACCAAGTCCTTCAAATGCACCACAAACTTGCCCTTCTCTGCGAAGTCTTAAGAATCCCAGTGTAGGTGCTGACACCCCTGCTCTCCGTCTTCGGTGCGTTCCCCAGCTGAGGGCTTCCCAGGCATTTCTGCCAATTGTACACTGACCAGAAGGAATCCCTGCCCGAGCTTCCTCCTGCACCCTGAATGCTGCCACACTCCCACCAGATACACAGCCCCTGAGGATGCCCAGGATGAGAGGAACAGGAGAAAACTTCACAGGCATCCTCTAAAAATGTGCCAGCTCATCTGAAGGCAGGACATGGGCTGTGGACACCAGCCCAGCTGTGGTTCCCCTGCTTCTGGGCCTCCCAGATCCCCGCTGCCTCCATTCCCTAATCTGCAGCAGCCAGTCCCTCCAGAACAAGAGGAAGCCCCCCACCACGTTTTGCAGCGATTCCCTTTGTTCCTCTTTCCCTGGGGCCCAAGGAGCTAAAGGACGCCTGTGAATGGCAGGCAGGCTTGGATTCTTCTTGGCTGATGAGAGCGATGAGTACCCGCCACTCCCTGCTAATTGCTATCCTCAGCACTGCCAGGCAGAGGCCTGCACACAGTCTCCAACTGTTAACAATGACAAAAGTTGCGTGTCATGGCAATGACAGTGGCCGGGGCAGCCTCGCGCTGGTTATTAATCCATTCACTGCACTTGAGTGGTTGCCCACGCATGGCTTCTCCAATGAGGCCAAGCCCCAGTAGCCACTCCTTGCCCACATGGGAACAGAAGGCCAGAGAGAGCTATTTTCTTTTTCTTTTCTTTTTTTTTTTCTTTCCTTTTCTTTTTAAATTTTTTTTTTTTTTGTGAGACAGGGTTTTGCTCTTGTTCCCCAAGCTGGAGTGCAATGGCACAATCTCAGCTTACCACAACCTCTGCCTCCTGGATTCAAGCGATTCTCTAGCCTCAGCCTCCCAAGCAGCTGGGATTACAGGTATGCGCCACCACACCCAACCAATTTTGTATTTTTTAGTAGAGACGGGGTTTCTCCACGTTGGTCAGACTGGTCTCGAACTCCCGACTTCAGGTGATCTGCCCACCTCAGCCTCCCAAAGTGCTGGGATTGCAGGTGTGAGACACCGTACCTGGCTGTGAGAGCTATTTTCAACCCAACCCAGGAAGTTGGGGTGTCTCGACAGCTGGAGAACTTTACAATAATTTATTCACTGGTATCTAGGTTAATTGGGTCAAGGGTGAGAACTGCTCCTAAAACCCACAGATAATACTGGGGTGTTTCAGCAGAAAAAGCACAGCACTGACCAGGCACGGTGGTTCACACCTGTAATCCCAGCACTTTTGGAAGCAGAGGCAGGAGGATCACTTGCAGCCAGGAACTTGAGACCAGCTGGGGCAGCAAAGTGAGATCCCATCTCTACAAAAAAAAGTTTTTAAAACAGTTGGGCATGGTGGGTGCATGCCTGCAGTACCAGCTACTTAGGAGGCTGAGGTGGGAGGATTGCTTGAGCCCAGGAGTTGGAGGCTACAATGAGCTATGATTGTGCTACTGTACCCCAGCCTGGGCCACAGAGCAAGACTGTGTCTCTAAGAAAAAAGAAAAGAAAAGAAAAAGTGCAGCACCAGAAATTCAAAGGGCTGGCTGGGTCCATTACTTACCCTAACTATCAATTTCCATTGTAAAGTGTCTGTAAAGTGGGGTTACAAGTACTGGCCCTGCCTACCTGCCAGGGTTGCAGCGAGAGTTAAATGAGGCAATGGACACCATAATGATAGCTATGTGAGTGGCTACTGGGAGCTAAGCCTTTAACTGCATTCTCTTCAATGCTGCCTCTAATCTGAAGAATGGATCCCTAGAAATGAGGAAACTGAGGCCCAGAAAGGTTCAGACACCAAGGTCACACAGCAGGTAAGGGCACATACTGGACGTGGGGCCAGGGACCTGCCAGCCTGGTGTTGACCTTTTCTTGACGCTGAGTCTGTCTTCTCCCATGTGTCCTGCTCAGAGCTCCAGGCCAGCCTGTTCTGTCCTTGTGGGCAGCCATTGCCTGGAGCTGTGGGTACCACATCAGAGGGCGGCCCATCCACAGCCAGCCTGGGACCCACAAGGTGGGGTGGTGGGAAGACTGCCTTAGAAGACTCAGGGTAATTATAATGAGTGAGGCCATCGGACTGCCTCCTGAGCAGCTCTGAGCTACAGAACATGAGATGGGCCAGCCAGTCTCCACGGACAAGGGAGATGGATCAGTCACTAGACAGGAGCTGAGACGTGCTAGGAGCATCTTCCCGCACTTCCCAGGTTGGTTTGGAAATAGCGCTCCCTGGCCTTCCCTTCCTGAGAGAGCAGCTCCCAGGGGCTTCCTCCATTTCTGAGATCCGCCTGTTCCAGTCCATATGCACCTTACATGTCCTGTAATGCTGCATCTGGCGTGTCTGGCTGACTCCAACTCTCACTCCATGGTTGTTATCCAAGTTCCTCTGGGAGAGGACTGATATTCATACTATGGGTAAATGACTAACATAATAAGCAGGTTTCAGTGGTGGGGGTCGGGTGGAGGGTGGTGAGTGGCAGAAGCCAGTGGAACCTGGGAAGCAGCACAGAAAGAGAGGCAGGAAGTCATCTGAAATGGATGTCTTTTCCCAATTTGCGTGCTCCCAAGAGTGTGTTCATCCTCTTCTGGTCTCTGGCGAAGGTGGTGCCTGGAGGGAGTCCCGCCCTGATAACGGCCTGGCCTCCTGGGCAGCATGGTTCCAGGGAAGGGCAAAGGATTTGATGTCCAGAAACCCAAATCTAGTGGCTCTGCCATTAACTGTGTGACCTTGGGTAAGTCATCGCCCAGGGCCACCCCAGTCTCCCTTCTCTGCAGAAAGGATGCATCGGACTATTTCACTCTGAGGCCTTGTCCAGTTCTGATCCTTCTAATTCTGAGGTGTTTGTTCACTTTCTTCCCTGCCCCCTTTCCCACAGGCCTCCTGGTCAACACACAGGCAGGGGCAGGCCGGTTCCGGGCAGGCCCAGCAAGGTCCACGCCCCTTGGGCACCAGCTGCGCTGCACAGCAGACCCCGCTGTCCTGGCTCTGGCTCCGGGCCAGTGTTCTGCCCTTTCTGGCATGCAGTGTGGCCTCAGAGCAGCAGCTGAGGCTGGATTCCAGACTAAATATGGAGCCCCAGAGCCAGGCTTCTGCCTCATGAGGCTTGGGTCCCAAACTTCCATGGCTATGGACTCGCATACCACCGCTCCCCCGCACCCCTGAAATGCTGATCCACAAACTCTGCACATGGGCAAAGGCCAGACATAGGTCAGGAGGGCCAGAGCAACAATGAACTTCCAGAGCAATCAGAAAAACAGCAGCACAAGGCACTCGCCTGTAAAGGAAAGCAGGGGCAGGCCTGCCAGCTCAACCCAGCAGAGAGGAACGCACGACCGCACGTCCCAGAGCACGGACAAGCTTAGTTTCCAAAGGGGAAAATGACAAAAAAATGAAAGAATAAAAGTGATGCTTCCGTGAGGTGGCTCTGCCCCACCCTAGGCTGAAATGTGTAATCTCACCTGGAAAGTTGGCCCAGGTGACCTCAGTCCTCCATCTCCCAGCTCCCCCCACACAAAGAAGCACCCAAGACTAGCAAAATGTTTATTAAATGATACAGGTCTTACAAATACGATGCTGAGTGCTTTCAACCTCAAAGGTCAGCTGAACCCACCCCAAGGTGAACCAGTGTGACCCACACCTCACGGTCCCTCTCTAGCACCACAAAAACAAACGACATGGACCACACCACATTAGCTCAGCTGTGTCCGCCCTCCGAAAAGGCACGTTGGACCCCTAACCCCTAGGACCCGTGAAAGTGGCCTTATTTGGAAATAGGGTCTTCATAGATGTAAACAAGTTAGGATGGGGTCATACTGGAGCCCTAATCCAGGGACTGGGGTCCTTATAAGAGGGAAATTTGGACACAGACACACACGAGGCGAGCACGTGTGAAGATGGAGGCAGGCAGGGGACCAGCACAGCCCTGGATCTGCCAGCCCTGGCATGCCAAGGACTGTTGGGAGCTGACTCGAGCCAGGAGAAAAGCTGGAACAGACTCCCCCTGACGGCCCTCAGAAGGAAACAGCCCTGCAGATACCTTGATTCTGGACTTCCAGCCTCTAGGACTAAGAGAATGAGTTTCTGCTGTGTTAAGCCCCCCAGGTTGTGACAATTTATGACAATAGTCCTGGGAAACTCATACACGCAGGCATGACAGTCCCTGCCACAAACCTCCAACGATGTGACCCAGCATTTGCCCCTTCCCAGAGCCTTGGTTTTCTTAAAAAGTTGGGTTGGCCACGGCTTCCCCCTGCTTCCCCTATAATAGCCTCAGGGTAGGCCTGTAACTTGCCTCTCTGTATGTCCCCCATAGCAAAAGCCCTGGAAAACAGGAGTCCACCAATGTGGCTGGTCTATGAATTGGTGGTGGCAGGTCTACAAATCTATGTAGTCATCATAAACCATTTTAAAGTAAGTTTCAATGTCCAAAACATAACATGAGTCTACATTTTCTCTTTCCAATAGTAAGAACGAGAATAGCTAGCATTAATCAGACACTATCTTGGCACTGTGCTAAGGGTTTCACATGAATCATCTCATTTAATTTTCCTAACAATCCCCAGTCACAAAGTGTAAGAACTGTTATGGTATCAGAAAAGAATTTTTTTCAGATTCAAGGGACTGGACTTCCATTTAAACTGGTTTACTTAAAATAAATAAATAAATTAATTAATTAATTAAATGCTCTTAAAAGTTACTTTTTTAACAGCATGGATCCTGGAGCCATATAAGCTCCAGATTTTCCTTCCATCACTCATTAGCTGTGTGACTTAAGTCAGCAAATTTTACCTCTATGCCTCTATTTCCTCTTCCATGAGATAAAGATGATTCCTGTTTGAAATTAAAGGGGTGAATATGTGTGTTAATGAGCCCCTTGTCTGATATTGAGCAAGTTCACTCACCTGTACCTACCTGCATCCACCTTTACTCGTCTGCACATCCATATGCCCATAATATACTGTCATAGAAAGTGAGTATTATAGACAAGTTGGGGGTCAATTAATGGAAGCCATCACTTCCCATAAAAGTTTTTAAAATATCATTGATCATATTATATTACCTCGTAATATAAATTCCTAGCTTGCAAACTGTCTTGTAACAAAAATCTTATCTGTATTTTTTCATTTATCTCTAGATCCCAGCTCAGAGCTTGGCACAGAATAAAACATGATTGAAGTTTAAAAAAAAAAAAAAAAAAAAGTTGGGTTGGATTGCCCCTTCCAGCTCTGACATGCAGCCCAAGGGTCTTGGATCTACTTAATCTCTGGAGGATTATGGGAGATGGGGGTGTCAGGTACATCTAGAGAGGGAGGGGAAAGGGAAAAGGCTGATGCCCTCAGTCACAGTGTGGCAGAACAATCAGAGGGAAAAGTCTGACCTTGATCAAGGACAAGTTCCTGTTCAGCTGTGCAAGCCTGCATTGGGCCCCTCCTGGGATGGGGGGTAAAGAGAGATGGCAGTGACTCCCACAGGGAGCCCGCCACAGGACAGCAGTGTTCTTTGTTTTAAATTTGGATCAAAGCAATAAAGGAAGACTGGGAGCGGGAGAGACTGGAGGCAGATGCATCAGTGGTGGAGAGAATCTTGTAGGAGGCCAGACCTCAGAAGACCAGAGAAGGCACAGGCCGGCCCCCAGATACAGCCAGGAGAAGGAAGGACAGATGTGGAGCGAGCCGGGAAGGGGCAGGACGGACAGGTCAGGGAAGGCAGGGGAGGGGGTCAGGAGAGGTGGGAGGTGAGTCCCAGGCCACCTGTTTGGGGGACCAGTTAGATGACAGAAAAGCCAGACAGGGACTGTGGATGAAGATTGCGAGCTGGATTTGGGAGCACATGGTCTGAGACACCTGAGGTCCAGAGGTCCCCGAGGCAGCCGAGTGGGAGCTAGATAGGGTTCAGAAGACAGACCTGGTGTGGAGCACACAGGTGCCAGCCAGCGCCACCTGAGACGGCCAGAGGGCCTAGGAAGAGAGCAAGTGGAGAAGCGGCTGGGATGAAATCCCACCTTCGACAGGCCAGAGAATGGGTTCGGGGAAAGGCTGGAAAGCATGAAAGGCCTGGGGCGGTAGAGAAAGTGGAGTCAGGGAGAGTGGGCTAGGAGGTGTCCTCTGTGGGAGAGGCCCCCAGGATGCGAGCAAGGAAGAATGCCTGTGGAATTGTCACTTACGAGGGTCCCAGTAATTGCCGGCTCCCCACAAGGCACGGAGGTCCTCAAAGGGTTGCTCATTTCTGAGCCTTCCCCGGGAGATGCCCATAAACAGTACTGAGAAAGGAGAGAAGGAAGAGGTGAGATGAGCTGAGAGAGTAATTCAACCACATTTTCCCACCGTCAAGGGCATCCATGCCTTCTCTCAGCGACTCCACAGACCCCAGGATGCTTTTGGTAAAATGGAGAAAGGCGATTGGCTATGTGGAAGTAATCCTCTTTCAGACACACTTAAAACAGCATAAATCAGGTAGAAATTTGGTGGAATGCAAAAACGTCAAAATGGATTTTGTTTTACATAACCCACATGCTAAAGAAAAAAATCTAAACCTAACCTGTCTTATAGATGTCATAATCTTTTTGGGGAAAAAAGAAAAATATAGCTAGAACTTGAATATGCAGATATTTAGAGCTGAGAATGACCTAGAAATTTATTTAGTCACAGCCTCTCCTTTTACAGATGAGAAAAGTGAGGCCCCAAAAAGCTGGCTTGCCCACAGTCAGGCCATGCGTTAGTAACACAGCCAGGACTAGAACCCAGGCCTCTGCCCTCTCTCCCAGGCCTCTGCCATCCGGCATGCCACAGCACAGAGCAGGCCAATGCCAAGCAAAATCAGACTCCATGCAGAACACCATGATGCCCACGTTAGTAGCTGGGAGGTTTAACTGTATTCGAAATTGTACCCTCAATGGCTTGGAGTTTTTGTTATTATTTTTAAAAGTGGCAGCCGGGTACAGTGGCTCATGCCTGTAATCCCAGCACTCTGGGAGGTCAAGGTGGATGGATCATGAGGTCAGGAATTCGAGACCAGCCTGGCCAACATAGTGAAACCCCGTCTCTACTAAAAATACAAAAATTAGCCGGACATGGTGGTGTGCACCTGTAGTTCCAGCTACTCAGGAGGCTAAGGCAGGAGAATCGCTTGAACCTGAGAGATGCAGGCTGTGGTGAGCTGAGATTGTGCCACTGCATTCCAGTCTGAGCAATAGAGTGAGACTCCGTCTCAATTAAAAAAAAAAAAAAAAGTGGTTTAGTTCACTTTTTACAACACTAGAGTGGCACAGTAGGTTGTGTAGGTTGTACAGCTGTGTTCTGAACAGGGGAACCTGGCTAAGGGACCCAGGACAGGTGCCATTCACTAAGCCCTACACTTAGGATGGTGCTGTATCAGACAGGGAAGAAGCACTTTTTCTAATGTTCCCAAAGACACTGTGTGGGAGTGGTGGCCTGATACCGCTTTGGAGTGAATCTGTTCCAAGCCTCTGAGTCTGGGTAGAGATAATATTTTTTGAAAACTGGAAACTAAGGACATACCCTGTAAATTAAGACTCTAACTAAAATAAAAGACATAAATACATCAAAAATAGCAAAATGAGCAGAGCATAAAAAGCAAATTTATAAAGGATGCAACAGAAACAGGTTATAAATTCCTGAAAAATCTTCACAGTGACTAGTCAAAGAAATGCAAAGGAAACTTTGGTACAATTTTACATCTATCAAATTTAAGGCCGGGCGTGGTGGCTCATGCCTGTAATCCCAGCACTTTGGGAGGCTGAGGTGGGCAGATCACTTGAGGTCAGGAGTTTGAGACCAGCCTGGCCAACATGGTGAAATCCTGTCTCTACTAAAAACACAAAAATTAGCTGGGCGTGGTGGCATACGCCTGTAATCCCAGCTACTTGGGAGGCTGAGACAGGAGAATCGCTTGAACCAAGGAGGCAGAGGTTGCAGTGAGCCAACATTGAGCCACTGCACTCCAGCCTGGGCGATAGAGTGAGTCTCCATCTCAAAAAAAAAAAAAGTAAAAGTGTGGAAAGGAATGCTGATCTTCATTGTCGGGGAAACAAGTGCTCTTAGTCGGCTAATGGTAGTGAAAACATGTGCAACCTATCTTCTGCTGGGCAATATGGCACAAGTATTTTAACACTTGTTAAATATATGTAGAACCTAGAAATAACCAAAGGTGACTTTGACATTTCACTTACAAATATGTCTCTAGGAAAAGTGAGGGCGGAGGCCACCATCCCTGCGACAGGCATCCTCCTTGCATCCTTGGCTCTTGGAATCAGCATCGCCATCATCACAACACACAGAAGCAAGAGTTCACCCAAAGGGAAAACATTTGCAGGTTATTTTTTTTAACTCAGCTATAAAGATTTATGTAATTGAGGCAGGATAACAAAGCATTAAAGAAGAATCTACGTGAAACAGAAAAGGAGCAGGAGTGCTCAGTGGCTGGGTCGATGGCTGAAAGGCTCTGACCAAATTCTATCCCTGGGAGGTGGGAACAGTGGTCAATGCCCCTTAACAAAGTCCCAGAGAGCCTCTTCAGGCTGGAGTAGATTGCAATGCTTGGATGCTCCAGTCCCTCCTAGGGATGGGATGAAAATGCCAAGGGTCCCCGTCCACAGCTTCATGTCTTAAAAATGTAGATTCTTCAAAGAGTTTTGGAGGATGGGCCACCTGCCAAGTCTCCAGGGCAAACGGTACTGTCATCCTTCCCAGCAGGTCATCGCCAGGGTGTGGATGGTGTGGGTGTCCAGGCTGTATTCCCAGGCCCATCTCAATCACGCAGAAGGCCATGGGATCCTCTGAATGGCTTCAGAAATGAATGCCACACACTGGCACGTACTGAACTCTCCTTAACGCTAGGACAGGGCAGGAGCAAGGCTGCTACCCTTGGGGACCCAGAGGAGGGTTAAGAGAAGCCCACTTTCCCTACTTTCTACAGGGCGAATGTTTTGTTGTCAATATCCAAATGAGTTTTGCATTCTGCTCTCTATCCATCCCTATATTTCAACACAAAGATAGATTTTCTTGCACGATCTTCAGATGCTGTCAATACTCCAAGAAGATGTACCACTTTCACCCTGCAGCTTGGTCTGCCCTGGCATGTGACAATGCTCTGGGTTTGAGAAATGTGACTACACATTGTTCCCACTGCTCCTCCACCTCTGTCCCATCCGCATCCTCACCCTTCCAGGGAAAATCACAGAAAACACAAAGACACATGCATGGATCAAACAGAAGTGATCTCTGTCCCTCAATAGGTGCACAACTGATGGCCTTCTGGGGAAATGGAAACCACCTTTACTTGGATCTGGGCAATGATTATAGGGGTATAAACATTTGTCAAAACCCCTCAGGCTGTGCACTTTAAGATGAATGCATTTTACTGTATGTGAATTATGCTTCAGTAAAGTACTGATGGTACACTAAGAGGGGACAAAACATTGATGGCTACAGGAAGCACAGTCTGTAAACAAAATGGTACAGAGCAAGGTCCTGGCCTTGGAGATCATCAGAGATGGGGGAGCTTGGAGAGGACTGGGTTCACCATGGTGGGGAGACAGTCAGAGGAGGCCTGCACTGAACATCGTCAAACTCAGGTCTCCTCTCTGGTTTGGGATGGCCTGGGCAAGTCACCAAACCTCTCTGGGCTTCTGTTTCCTTGTCTTAAAGTGGGTTAGATCTGTGGTGTGCAAGTGGAGAGCTTATGAAAATGCAGGTTCTTGGACTCTGTCCTAGCTCCTACATCACACACAATGGGAGTTTGGGGTACAGAAATCTGCATTTTAATAAGCTCCTGGGTGATGGCAATGTTCAGGGTCCAGAATATTTGGGAACTGTGGTCAATGTGCTTATAAAGGTCCTGACCTCCAGTAGTAACAGTCCCTGGTTTCTTGTGCAAAGAACAGCAACATATGGCTAATAGAATGGTGTAGAGAAATAAGACAATCAGAGTTGGGTGACACAGAAAGGCTTCCCATCTTATACTATCTCCAATCAGAAGCCTAAATCTATACCATAAATCTCAAACGGTGATTATATTCAGTTGTGCAGCTTGTGTACTGCTCAGAAATATCCATCCTAGAGAGCAAGTGAGGGCCAAGAGCCAGCTCAAACCCTATTTGTTAAGCGCAGTGCCCTGGTATAAGGCTGCAGCCAGCTGGGTGGGAAGAGGGGAGGTAGGGGCTGCTTTCTTCAAAATTCATCCACCAAGATAAGAAAGGCCTATTTCCAATTCTCACAAAGGTGCTGTAAGGGTTATAGAGGCCCTGTCTGAAAAAAGACAAGAATCATGAAACTGTTTCCGTTTTTTCTACAAAGCATGTGTTTTCAGCCCTGTCTCCCTAAACACAAGAAAAGTGAGTGACTTAATATTCAAAGCACTTCATGTCTTGCTTCTTCCCATCATTCCCCAACTTCATCCCAGGATCCTTGTCACTTGCTTTCCCCAGACATGACATGTCTTCTGTCCATCCGTGCTCGAGTCGGGCTGCCCCTGCCACCTGCCCAACTTCCCACTGCTCGACTGCCCAGTTGTTGGCCCCTCCTACAAGCCCTCGTGGTGGAATCGATCCTCCCTCCCTGCTCGTGTGCCCAGCGTGGAGGATGGGGTAGTGAAGACAGGCATGTTGCAGGCTCTTGTGGACCTGAGGATCTTGGTAGAAAATGATTAAAACACTAATTACAGCAAAGCGTGAGTGAGGAGAGTACGTAGCAGGAGGGCATGCTGTCTGTTAATTACAAACCGAGATCGGCGCCCTGGAAAAATAGTCCGACTCCTTTCCCCACCAAACTACAAATCTAAGAATAATGCGACCTGAACGCAAAGCTCTCCTGGGTTTGGTATCACTCTCATCCTCACGATGCCTAAACACTTCACACTGTAAGAAAATTAAGATAACAGGGCATTCATTAACATTTTCTGCAGCATCTAATTCCACGAACTGTGAATTCCTTCACCCCGGTCTGCCTTCTTGTCCTTCATCACTCTTTGGGAGGCCTAAGACTGTTAGGGCCAAAGCACTGTTGGCCCCACCCAGACAGGGCCAGATTTCCCCATGGCCAGGTCATGTGTGGGGGTCACACCAGGTACACCTGGGGCTATGCTCAGGCTTAGTCCAGTCCAATAGCCCAGCTGGCCCCCTAAAGGCCAGCAGTTCCCATCTGGACACACCCCTCCCATCCTCCTCCCTCCCCTCCACCGCAGCAGACAGAGGGCAGAGAGGTGGGGCACGCCCTGGGCATACTAGAGGTGCTGACCCTCAGCTGCCCATCTCTAAATTGCATGATGGAAGCGATTCTGCAGCACTGGCCTGCTCTGCTGAGAAAGGAGGAAGAGTGCCCAGGAGCATGGAGTACGGAGCCATGAGCTGGGGGTTCAGTCCAGACTCTGCCTCTCACTAGATGCGGCACTTCAGGCAATTGCTGAAGTCTCTATGCCTCAGTTTCCTTATCTGTAAGACCGGCCAACCCCACAGGGGTGTTCTAAGGACTAAACGAATTAGAGGTAAGAAAACGTTTATTAGTGCAGAGTAACAGCTCTAACCCTGTTACTACCACCGCCGCCATTGCTACTGCAAGTACTCCCACCACCACCCTGCACCACCACTAACCTATGCTAGCAGGGAGGCCAGGAAGGTCACAGCCGTCCCTGGGCCCAGGCACCATGGCACACAGGGGGCAGGTCACGCAGCGCAGTGTGCCTCAGGAGCCCACGTGAAGCACAGAGGGGACCCTGAGGCAGGAGGGCATGACGCGGTGGCAGGGGAGGCCTCATGTGCATGAGGCCCCCCAGAGAGCCACAGAGAATCAACTCCATTCCCAGGTGCCTCCTTTATCCCCAGAAGCCTGTCATTAGGCCCTGAGGGACCTTCGGTGAAAATGCCTTTCCCTCTCCCCTTCCTCTCTGTTTCCACGGGTGTGTCCACACCATGTGTGGTCCCTGACCTCCCTGCCCAGCCATCTCATCATGGAGACCAGCTTCTCACGCCTCCTGCCCCCTGCCATCTTGCCAAGCCTCTACTCTCCAGCCCAGGACACTGCCAGCTGTCTCAGTCAAGTCTTGCCATACACTCCCTTGCTCGCCAGAGGGTAAGTGCAGCACCACACTCTCAGGGTACCCGGCCCCCTACACCCCACTCCACCTCCCACTTCTTGGGACCCACAGCCCCTAAGATGCCCAATCGCACAGGAGGTCCCTCAGGGAGAATACAGTGACATCCTCCCCCTCCAACAAGGGTCCCTTTCCACCCAACTCCAAACCCATCATCCTTCAGGGTCTTCTCACTCTCCTCAGACACAAGGTCTGCCCCGCTTTGGCCCATACGACCTCCCCTTCCCCTGAAAGCCCCCAGCACTGATTTCCAAACCATTCCCTTTGCCACTTAATCACACTTTTCCTTGTGGAGAGCTTTAACTCCTTCTCGTCTGCTGTTCCTCCCCGCCTTGCCAGGACAGGTAACAACACCTCCCTGGTGCCAGGTGTATAAGCAAGGCTTCATAAGCTCTTGCAGGACGGATACTCACGCTAGCTCTCTAGTCCCGTGCAGGCAACAAAAAGAAAGAAATGAGGTGGAGGGGGTCACTGGCTGCCCGACCCCAGGGACACACTGGACAGGGGTGGGAGGACCCTCTTCCGGGACATCTTTACCAGCAGAGAAAGCGCTCGCTCCCCTAGCCAAGTGGCTCTTCCTCTCTCTCCCCTCAGATGAAGTGCAGTGGTTAAAGCAGCGCCAGAAAGAGACTCTGCAAGGACACAGCAAGAAGAGGAGAACCTGCCAACGCAGCTCAGGCACGGGCCACCGAAAAAAAAGAAACAGGAAAGAAAGCTCTTGGAACTCAGAGATAAGATGAGGGCAGAGCCAAAACACAGCCTGAAAACCTAAGAGCGTGGCAAGAATCATTGCTGAAAATACAGGAGCAAAGTCTAATTTTTGACACAGGGCAGATAAGTTACACAATTCATGCTGGGATGTGGTAGGTCTCAGGAATTTACCAAAAAAACAAAAAACAAAGAAAGCCCATCAAACTCAGTCATCAGCCCCTGCGTTTGCGAAAACAGTATTTGCTGTCTCACCTTCTCTCTCTGTGAAATGGAAAATCTATAAAAAGGGATATTAGAGAGCTGATGCCGGAACGACGCTGAAGAAAGAATGTGTAATGGCACGGCAAAATTGTGGCATCGCGTTGCTAAACGGAGAGAAGACAGCCCCCAGGCAGTACTGCAGAAGGCTCTCATCTCTGGAAAGCAATCCATGCGAAAGCGGTGTCAGCTGGGCAGGGCGGCGATGCCTGCAGCCAGTGGATTAGTTGATACCCAATCCTGTCCCCCCCGCCCCCGCCTCCTCCCCTCCTCCCCCTCCCTGGTGAATCCACATCCTGCCAGGCCTCCCAGGGGACTCATCCTCCTCTGAGGTTCAGGTCAGAACTCTAATCCTTGAGGTGGGGAGTGGACGTGGAAACCAGGCTGCAGGGCAGGGGAGCCAAAATTCCAAGAAAGAACTCCTCAGGATGGGAGGAGGAGCCCTGCACACTGGGAGAGGCAGGACTGAGCACCCAGAAAGACGGTGGTCCGGGAAACATGGGAATGACAGTCCCAGTCAGGGAGGGTCCCGAAAAGTGGCCACAGGCAAAAACCCCACATTCTAAGTAGTAGTGTGGTGCTCCCACCAATGGGTCATGGGGCCCAAAGGTGTGCAGGTTAAGCTCCACTTCACGATGTGTAGAAAGCAACACAGGTGAGGTGTGATGGAAACGAAGGTGCCGAGGATGTTACCACTGAAGGCGAGTGGTTGGCACAGGGCCCCTGGGAGTGAGAATGTTTCCCCAGCCTCTACCTTCATTCTTAGTACTGAATTCTAATGAGCAGTATCTAGAGATATCTTGGAATGGAGGAAGGGGCCCTGAGGCCACACTGTCCCTCTGCTCTAACTCTTGTTTGCTGATTGGAGACATATCATTGAGCTCCTGAGGAGACCCACTCACTAAAAAGGCCCCAGTGCCAATGACCTGCGCCAAGCACTCTACGAGTGACCACAGCCACAGTAACCGCAGACTCTGGCTTTCTGATAAATTGGCTCCCACTTGGATAGGCAGCTAACCTGAGCCTCTAACAATATACAAACCTGTAGCAGAACTCTGACCCAGCCGGCAGACAGGGACCAAGCAACCAGTTCTTTCATTTCTCAGTAGATGAATGGGTGGACAGACTGACTGATGGACAGATGAACGGGTGGATGGATGGATGGAGTACCACTTGAGTGAATCACTTGTCCATCAGAGACATCGTAGTTCCTTCATTTAATTATCTAACTAGTGAACATTTTTTGTACCAATGGATGAGGGTCTCCAAGAGGGTCACGACTGGGAAAGTTTACACCTGATTTGGGAGTCAGAAATACAGGCGTGAAAAAATATACATACACACTAATGTGGGATTTTTTCATCCCATGCAGCTCCTCCTTCAGCCCTTCCCCTAAAGCAGATGAATGCTCGCATCCAGAGAGACTAAGGTCTCTTCGCACAAAGAGACCTGAGTATGTCGAGATCCATCTGAGAAAGGGACCCTGGGAGTTAGGGTCGAGGTTCTGGGCAGGCAATGCAGGACCTCCTAGAGCAGCAGGGATGCCTGGTACTTTGAGGCAGGCTAGCAGATGTGTGTGTGTGGGTTTGAGGGGAAGAAAAGGAGAGAACTAAGTTACGTTTTAGTAGGAAAGAGGCATATAAGAAAAACAAAAGGCAATTCAATGGAAAAAATATTTTCAACAAATAGTGCTGAGACAACAGGGCATCTACATGCAAAAGAGTAAAGATGGCCAGGCATGGTGGCTTATGCCTATCATCCCAGCACTTTGGGAAGCTGAGGCAGGCAAGTCACTTGAGGTCAGCAGTTTGAGACCAGCCTGGTCAACATGGAGAAACTCCATCTCTACTAAAAATACAAAAATTAGCCAGGCGTGGTGGCGTGCACTGTAGTCCCTGCTACTCAGGGAGCTCAGGCAGGAGAATCACTTGAATTTAGGAGAATCACTTGAACCTGGGAGGTGGAGTTTGCAGTGAGCTGAGATCGCACCACTGCACTCCAGCCTGGGCAACAGAGCAAGACCCCATCTCAAAATAATAATAATAAGCTATGAGGGTACCACTGTCCTCCTGCCTGGGTGACAGAGTGAGACACTGTCTCTAAAACAAAATGAAACAAAACAATGAAGCTGAACCTCTAGCTCACAATATATACAAAAATTAACTCAAACTGCACCACAGACCTAAATGTCAGAGTGTTTTACAACCATGAGACTCTTAGAAGAAAACAAAAATAAATTGTTGTGACCTTGGAATAGCCAACAATTTCTTAGATATGACACCAAAAGCATATCAATGAAAGAGTAAGTACAGGAGATAAATTGCACTTCCCCAAAATTAAAAATATTTATGCTTCAAAGCAAATCATCAAGTGAAAAGACACTCTATGGAATGGGAGAAAATATTTGCAAATTCTGATAAGGGTCTAGTATTCAGAGTATATGAAGAACTCTTACAATTCAACAATAAGAAGACAAATAACCAAACTAAAAGTTGGGCAAACAATTTGATAGACATTTTCCCAAAGATATACACTTGGATAAACATCTAAACCTGAGCTTTTAACACTAAAAAGCACATGAAAAGATGTTCAATGCCATTAGTCGTCAGGGAAATGCAAATCAAAACCACAATGAGATACTACTTTATACCCACTAGGATGACCGTAATCAAAAAGACATAATAACAAGTGTTGGTGAGGATGTAGAGAAACTGGAACCCTCAAGCACTGTTAATGGGATTGTAAAGTGGTGCAGCCATTCTGAAATACAACCTAGCAGTTCTTCAAAAGGTTAATATAGAGTCACTATGCCACCAAGCAATTCCACTCCTAGGTATACACTCAAGAGAATTAGAAACATACATCCTCACCAAAACCTGTACTTGAACGTTCAGAGCAGTATTATTCATAATAGCCAAAATATGGAAACAAACCTCAAAGCTTCATCCATTGATAAAGGAATAAATAAAATGCAGAATAACCACCTAATGGAACATTACTCAGCAAAAAAAAAATGAAGAACTGATATATGCCACAACATGGATGAACCTTGAAACTATTACACAAGTGAAAGAAGCCAGTTACAAAAGAGAACGTATTGTATAACTCCGTGTATATAAAACGTCCAGAATAGACAAATCTATAGAGAAATCACATACGTGGTTCTTCAAGGCTGAGGAAGCTTGGGAAAAATGAAAGTTATGGTAATGGGTATAAAAGGTGAGGAAATATCCTTGGGTTAGATAGTGTTAAGGGTTGCACAACATCGTGATTATATTAAAAACCATCCACTTTAGGCTGGACATGGTGGCTCATACCTGTAATCCTAGCACATTGGGAGGCCCACATGGGCAGATCACTTGAGCCCAGAGGTCAAGGCCAGACTGGGCAACATGGTGAAACCTCGTCTCTACAAAAACTACAAAAAAATTAGCCAGGTGTGGTGGTGTGTACCTGTGGTCCCAGCTACTCAGGAAGCTGAGGCAGGAGGATTGCTTCATCCCAGGAGGTCGAGGCTACAGTGAGCCTCGCTACTGATTGCACTACTGCACTCCAGCCTGGGCGACAAAGTGAGACTCTCTCCAAAAAACAAACAAACAAAAGAAACAAGAAAACAAAAAAATCCACTTCAAAAGGGTGAATGTTATGTTATATGAATTTTTTGTCTCAAAAAAGCTTTTATCTAAAATAGGTACTAGAGAAAAAACTGGAGATGAGGGCCACACAGGGGCTGTGGCACTATCCTTCAGTGTCCTGGCCAAAGACAAACAAAATACAGCATAAGGGAAGTCCAGGTGTGAGAGAAGCCGGGGAAGGAACGGCGCGTCTCAGCAGTGGGATCTTACACACCATCTCTGGATTAAATCTCTTAGGGTGAAAGAATAGGGCCAACAACAGGACTATTTTCTTCTGGACATGGCTTTTGACATCACCCGCCTTAAAAACCGAAATACCATTGCTACCACCTTGTCCTGAGGCGGAAACAGGTCAGATTCCAATCTACCCAAACTCCCCGCCTCGGGTGGATGAGGCAGCATTTGTCTAGAGCCACAATTTCTGTTTGTGATTTTCTCCTCACATCTCCAACCTCAAGTCTTGGCTCCCTGAGTCCAGCCTGTGAAGCTCAGTCAGTATCACACCCTGACACCAGGGCTCTGGGCAGACCCTGTCCCCGCAGATCATCCCAGGGGAATGGAGGTCACGACTTGCAATATCACAGTGCTCTCATAGGACACATTCCACATAAGCAGCTCTCAAAGTTTGAAGAATAATGAACAATTTCACCCTTCTAGAATGTTCTCTCCTCAGTGGAGAAGCCCAGAAAACCAAAACCACACAAAAGACAAGCTCTAAAGCACCAAAACAAGTTAGTGAAGTAGAATATGGAATTACGGTCTAAGTAGGAGAATTTTAAAGATGCATTTGAGCAGACCGAATCCTCCCTGCTTTTGTTCTCTGCTTTCTTAGTGTCCACTCAAATCCTGTACTCGGGGCACCATGGAACCTTGTTTCATTTGGTTTTACGGAGAGACTTAGTGTCAGCAATTAAACGGTTACGCCCCGGCTGGCACAGCGAATCTGGAAAAAGAACCTCCATTCAGAGGTGGCTTCTCCCGGCTTATTTCTGCTGTTTGTGTTGGCTGAAGCAGAGAACCGCATAGAAAGAGGACTCTCAACGTGAGCAGAGTGGCAAGCGGGACCCAGGGTGAGTGTGGCGCCTAGATGGGCGGACAGCAAGGTCCTCAGATGAACCAAAAGGCCATCTCAAGAAGGGACTTTACTGGCACCAGTGCCCCACCTCCCTTCCCCAGCTACTGCAAATGCTTCTATTTCTTTGGCTTTGCAATGATGATGGCCAGGCCAGAGGGCAGGGGAACACACCATGTGACACTGAGTGTTCCTCCCTTGGGTCAACAGCTGGCCTCAGCAAAGCCCAGAAGGCCACATATTTGATCTTCCAAAGGTCAACCCTGCCCCGGGCAGCCTCGGTGCAAGTGACCATACACCCCCAAAACACAGGCCCCCTCCTCGGTGCCTCTCGGGCCAGGGCAAGGGGGCACACCTCGGTGCACCATACACAGGCGCTGCTGCCCGAGGACCGGGAGGGACAATTCACAAGCCTGCATTGTTCTTCGGCAGCTTTCTGAGGCCGATTGTTCCACAGTGCACGTTTCTGTAGCACAGGCCCTGCCTGGCATGTGTGGGTCTCCACAAATGTTTGTGGTTGGCTCCCCAGGGTGAAAAGCAAGAGTTGGAGTCAGCAAAGCACTCTCATTGACTAGGCCTTCGTCCAGGCAAAAGCCCTCACTCCAACAGTTTACCTTGGAGAGAGAAGGCTGCACAGGGTGGTTGCTGTTCTGTATTTACTGTGGATAACTAGGGCTTGGGGCTGGGGCCACAGCCCAGCACATGTGTGTGCACAAAGCAGCCTTCATCAAAATGCATGCTGGTCAGGGAGCTTTTAGGACAGTCCTGGTCTGAGCCTGAGGACAGAGACCCTCCCAGGAGAGCAAAGCTGTATCTCCATGGACCTTCCATCCCCTCAGGGGGTGAGGGAGCCTCTCAGTGGGGGTGCATGGGTAAACAAAGCCTGTGCTGGGGGTTGCAGGGCTTGGAGGTCCTGACACTACAACTCTGTTCCACTCACAGTGCACTGCTGTAATCCAGCTGCGTCAGCTTTAAACCCCCGAAGGCAAAAGAAAAGCGAAAATTAATCTAATTAAAGTCGACAGTGTTCATAGTAAGGAAAATTCTGGTATTTTGCCAAGAGTCTCTGTCCCTGGCCAGCTTTGTGGGAAAAGCGCATGAGGTCTGGAACCCAGTGGGTTGAAGCTGGAGTTCTGGTTCTGTCACTTGGTTGTGTCGCCATAGGACAGCTGTCGGGGGGCAAAGCATCACCTGCCTTACAGAACCATTTTGAGGGTACGTGAGAAAAGATGTAAAGCCCCTGGTAAATTTTAAACACTCAACAAAAGTGGCTGGACTCAAGCCCTACCTGCTGACCTGACGGGGGCCTGCTTGGCCACCTCAAGAAGTGAAGCCAGAACCTTTCCCCTGCACCCTGGACCCTGCCCCCAGGAGTCCTGGCAGAGGCGGGACTGACTCCCTGTGTCTGAAAGTGGGAGCTCCAAGGAGCGAAGTTCCCCAAACCTGGTCATACCCAGCTCCCAACACCTGTCATCACTATTACTCTTTATCTCATTTGGCCCTCCAAGCAGCCCCTTGAGGTAGACATGTGACTGGCCAGTATTTCTATTCTCCCCATTTTAAATACTCAGAGAGGGAGTGAGTCTTGGGCCAGGTCACAGAGGAAGTCACCTACCTCAAGAGCTGAGTCTCTGACAGTCCAGGGCTGTGTCTAATGAAAGAGCTAACATTGATCAAGTATCTCAACATTCCACACCACACTCCTAGGGGACAAGATAGTCGCCACACTTCCCAGTGTGTGGCTGGATGCTCAGAAACATAGCGCAAGTGACATGATGCCCCCTCCGGGCCTAGCAGCTTTTGCTTTTCTGTTCTGAGGGAAGCCAGTCACCTTGCAATAAAGCCAACAACACTGAGCCCGCCATGTTGAAAGGAGGCCCAAGCTAACCACACACAGACACCGCGCAGAGAACGGAGGGTCCCAAGCAGCCCAGCTGAACCACAAGAAACAGAGATGCCCTGACCTTTTCCCAGCCCACCCTCTAACCCCCAAAACTCCTGCCCAAAATGCAGACCTGTGAGCAAATAATAAAGGGATGGTTGTTTTAAGACACTAATTTTGTCTCCTTTTTTAATGCAATATTATGCACTATTTTTAATGCATAGGTTAATGCAGGCTATGGAGAAAAATAAAACAGAGGAGGCAAAGAACTTGGGGAGAGGGAGCAAATTTAAACAGGGTAGTCAGGGAATTATTTAAGCCCATTCACCCCAAAGCCATTTGGAAAGAAAAATAAATGTATCCCCAAAGGGGTGCAACTCCAGGCAGCTGGCATCTGTCTGAACTGAAGAGCAGCAGGAACAGAGACTCTCCCTCTTTAGAGTGACAGCAGGAAGCCGCCCTGGCAGGAAGGAGGAACTGGAAGACAGTTTCGGAAAAGAAGAGGTGAGGGAAGGTCTCACTGAGAGGAGGTGAGACCTGGTGAGATTACTGTAAATCAGACTTGAGGGCGCCCGGCGACACCAGACTCCACTCCCTGGAAGGTGACCTGTATAGCCATGCACTGCTGGGGATGCGACTGCCTTCCCCCTGGGTAATGACACCAGCCACCAGGGGTGTCAGAGGGCCCAGGACAGCACCTGATACAGAGGCGGCCAGAGGCGTGGCGAGCAGGATGTCCTCAGATATACTGCCTTCCCGTTTCCGCACACTGATGGCACACTGCGAATGGCCTGCGTGGGTGGCTGGATATGGCCCTTGTCTGCTGACCTGACCTAACCACACCCTCTCTTAAGCTCCTCCCTGTCATCATGTGTCAACCGGGAGCTTTTGTCACAGAAACCTGCCTTTTCCCCCCATCATCTAGTTAGGGGGACTTCAAAGTGGGGTGCCTGAGTGATCACTGGGTCATAGAAAATATTAGAATGCTTACTTTTTGAATCTCATCTTGTTAAATTTCTTTTGTTGGTATGTTTTCTAAATGTACACACTATATACATCAAGTGCAACACTACACATGTATAAAAATAAACCATGAGCCAAGTGTACACACTTGTCTTTTCCTATAAAGTAAGCCATTTTGGAATCCCCTGGCCTGGGTCACATGGAGGACACAGGGCCAGGCAGGTGACTGGAATAAATGGGGAGGGGGAGGTCATAAAACACAGGGATGTCCCATGCTCTGCTGGCCTTCCAGGCCCTGCATGCAATGTTTTAAAGCTGCTCTGACTCCGGCAGGTCTGTGGGCTGAGCCAGACCTGGCTGGAGGCTGCCATTTTGTAACTTTAGGCCCTGAAATGAAGCCCAAATGCCTCTTAGTGCAGTTCAGGGCAGCCTTCCTGATCCAGACGCAAGGGCTCTTGTCCTTAAAGACTGCTTCAGCCACATGCTGGCTACCTCCGAGATGGCTCACTTCCCGCACTGGCCTTTGCACAGCCAGTTCGCCAAGCTGAAAATGCCAATTGCCCTTCTTTTTGTTTGTTTGTTAAGGCAGGGTCTTGCTCTTTTGCCCAGGCTGGAGTACAGTGGCATGATCGTGGCTCACTGCAGCCTCAACCTCCTGTCCTCGATTAATCCTCCCACCTCAGCCTCCCGAGTAGCTAGGACTACAGGCACACACTAATGGTAGTGGCCTGGCTAAATGTTGTATTTTTTTAAGAGTTGGGGTTTCTTCATGTTGCCCAAGCTGGTCTCGAACTCCTGGGCTCAAGCAGTCCACCCACCTCAGCCTCCCAAAATGCTGGGATTACAGGCATGAGCCACTGCATTCGGCTTCCAATCACTCTTCTTTACCTACCTCATTAACATCTTCTTCTTCTGGGGCCAGATCAAATTTCTCCTCCAGGATGACACACACCCCGCATATGAAGCAGCATTAGTTCCCATGGGGTTAGGATGTGAGTTTTGTACTGGACTAGCCCAGGCCAGGTCCTGCTTCTAGCTCCTACTAGCTGTGCAATCTTGGGCAATTTAATTTACCTCTCTGAGCCTGAGTTTCCTCAGTTATAAAACAAGAGGACTCATCTCTATCTCTGATAGCCACACAGGCACCCCAGGCTCCTCTCCTCTGCACTCCCAGGGTCTTTTTACCCTCATCCTTCTTGGCTCTGTGACGGTTAATTGTACACGTTGACCTGGTGAGGCTATGGTGTCCAGCTGCTTGGTCAAACACTCATCTAGATGTTGCTTTGCAGGTATTTTTCAGATGTGATTAACATTTATAGTCAATTGATTTATAACCAATTGATTTTAAGGAAAGCAGAGTACCATCTGTAATGTTGGTGGGCCTCCTCCAATCAGCTGAAGGCCACATGAGCAAAGACTGAGGTTTCAAGAAGAAAGAAAGGAAGGAGGAAGGAAGAACAAGGAAGGAGAAAGGAGGCAGGATAATGGAGGAAGAAGGAGGAGGAGGAGGAAGGGGGAGGGGGAAGGAGAAGGAGAAGGAAAAGGAGAAGAAAGAAATAATTCTGGCTTAAGACTACAACATAAAAATTCTGCCTGAGTTTCCAGTCTGCTGCCTTGCAGATTTTGGATATAAGACTGCAATGTCAAACTTCACTTGAATTTCCAGGCTGCCAGCCTGCCCTACAGATCTCAAATTTGCCAGCTCTCACAATCACATGAGCCAATTTCTCCAAATCTCTTTCTCTCTCTCTTTCATGGTTCTGTTTCTCTGGGGACCCTGACTAATCCAGGCTCCCTGAGGCCAGGAGCCAAGAGTGATATGCCTTTGACTACACAGTATATGGTGTCCAAGCAAAAGACTGGGAACCACCCAAACATCCAGAAATAGGGCATGGGTGAATAAAAGCATGGTATAGCCATACTGTAGAATATTATATACCAGAAAAAAAATAAGGAGGATTACTATGTGCAGGTATGGAAGACACTGGTGGAATATTCTCTTAGATGAAAAAAGTAAGGTACAAAATAGCATTTTCAGAATGGCACTTTTGATGTAAAAAAGGAGAAATAAGAATATATTCGTTGTCATGCATGAAAAAACACTGGAAGGGGAAACAAAATATTATTAAAAGTACTACCTGGCTGAGCGCGGTGGCTCACGCCTGTAATCCCAGCACTTTGGGAGGCCAAGGTAGGTGGATCACGAGGTCAGGGGTTTGAGACCAGCCTGACCAACACAGTGAAACCCTGTCTCTACTAAAAATACAAAAATTAGCCAGGCATGGCGGCGCGTGCCTATAATCCCAACTACTCAGGAGGCTTAGGCAGGAGAATTACTTGAACCCGGGAGGTGGAGGTTGCAGTGAGCCGATATCACACCACTGCACTCCAGCCTGGGCAAAAAAACCAACCAACCAACAAACAAACAAAAACAAACCCAAACTGCTACTTCCAGGAGGGCATAAGGCAAGACGGAAGGGGATAGGTGGGGACAAGGTGAAAACAATACTGCTGTACTTTGCAGATCGTATCTTTTTTTTACTTATTAAAGTGAAATCCATGTAACATGAAATTAACTATTTGAGGTATTTTAAAGTATACAACCCACTGGCATTTAGCACATTCACACTGTTGTGCAGCCACCACCTCTATCTAGCTCTAGAACATTTTCGTCATGCCAAAAGAAAATCCTGGAACAAGGTCTGGATCCCTCATCTCCACACATGTGGCCTTCTCACTCTGGTCCCCGTTCCACTCTTCAGCCCCGTCCCTCACTTCCCTCCACCCTCCTCAAAGACTGGATCCCTATAACCTGAATCACCCCTATGCCCTGCACTCTCTCACCTCCAGGCCTCTGCATATAAAGTTCCATCGCCTCACCCACCTCTTGGCCACAGTAACTCCCCTGTGACTTTTGACTTCGTTCTCAACTTACTCAATCAACACTTCCCTAAGAAACCTTCCCTGATTCCCCAGGCACCACTGCTCCCCCCACCCCTCAGGGACTCCCCAGTGCCCTGTGAATCTCTTTTTCTGGCAGCCTCAGTGTGTGTGTGGATGTCTGTCTCCGTTAGCCTGTGCATCCCTCTAGGGCAGGGACTAAGACTTCCATGCTAGAAGGCTCTCTCTGACCAGAGGGACTGTTAGTGCCCTCAACATACAGCACAGTTTCTGGCATGCAGTAGGTTCTTAATAAGTACTGATGATGGAAGGACAGGACTCAGAATCTGACACCCAAACAGCAACTGGCTTTATTAAAGCCTCATTTCCTCGGTCCCAGATGACAAGAGTTCTTCTCCTAATCACTGTTGGCTTTTACCTTCTGAGAATCATGACCTGCTTCTCTGCAAATGGACCAGCCTCATGTGTGCTTTTCTGATTATACACATTCTCCCCATTCAGCCTCTCCACAGCTCTGGGGGTGGGTATTGTCTACCCCGTTTTGCAAGGGGTTTGGATCCCTGCTCTTCCACTCACAGGGAGGACTGGAAATAAACCAATCAACGTGGCCACGTGTTTGCAGTTCTCCTGACGGAGGTAAAATGTTTGCAGGGTGAAATTGCTAACATGAAGTTTGGACAAAAGTCACTATTCATTTGTCTATGTCTGCCTGCCCCTAACTGAGGAGACCAATGTCACTGCCCCTAGAAACAGAGGTAAAGAAGGACAAGGTAAGATTGCTGCTGGAATAGACTGAAGCCAATGCTGTGTCCTAGGACAGCAGGAGGGGCATGCCAGCCCCAGGCAGGGGGCCAGGGGCTGGTGCTCACACCCCCAAGACTAGTCTCACCCCTGTGCACACTGACCTAGAGCAAAGACGCTGGGGACCAAGTTGAAGTGCCTTGGCTGTTTCACCATCAACCTCTGGGAACTGAACTGGTCTTTGGAGGAGGAGGGTTCAACAACATTTTAATTACAGGTTGTCTCTCCTGCTTTTAATGGCTAGGCTCTGCAAACGTAGTACTTTAATCACATGGTATGAAATCAAATCATTGTTCAAGTATACTGGTGTGGCTGGGTATTTAAAGGAACCCTGTTATGAAATCTTTTTATAAAGCAAGTTAATTGAAATTTTTTGAAACCCAAGGTTTTGTTTTTTTTTTTTTTGTTTGTTTGTTTGTTTTCATTTATGAATGTCTTGAAGTAAATCTATTCTAAATTTGCTGGGTGCACCAAATCACTTGCTGATCTTTGTTCACCTTGTCACCTTTCTCAGTGGGGCCCCACCTCCCCCAGATCAAGTCTGTGACAGCTTGCTGGAATTTTCCAGTTCTCTCCTTTTCCTCCAGTAGTGTGTTTTTCTGCTCCAAACTGTACTCACTCTGGAAATTCTGAAGAAATGTGTTACAGGCTGAACTGTGAACTCACCAAATTCATAAGTTGAAGCCCTAACCCTCAGTACTTCAGAACATGACTGCATCTGAAGAAAAGACTTTAGGGTGGTAATTAAGGTAAAATGAGGTCATATCAGTGGACCCTAATCCAGTTTGAATGGTGTCCTTACGAGAAGAGGAGGCTGGGACACAGACACAGCCAGAGGAAAAATCACGTGAGGGCACTGCAAGAAGGTGACCATCAGCAGGCCAAGGAGAGAGGCCTCGGAAGACAGCAACTGATCTGGGTTGGCTGTGCCCCCACCCAAATCTCATCTTCAATTGTAGCTCCCACAATCCCCACTTGTCATGGGAGGGACCCTCCTGGTGGGAGATAATTGAATCACAGGGGTGGGTTTTTCATGTGCCGTTCCTGTAACAGTGAGTAAGTCTCACGAGATCTGATGGTTTTATAAAGGGCAGTTCCCCTGCACACGCTCTTTTGCCTGCTACCATGTAAGATGCGCCTTTGGTCCTCCTTTGCCTTCCGCCATGATTGTGAGGCCTCTCCAGACATGTGGAACTGTGAGTCCATTAAACCTCTTTTTTTTTTTTTAATAAATTACCCAGCCTCAGGTGTTTCTTCATAGCCGTATAAAAATGGACTATTATACCAACCCTGCTGATACCTCGATCTTGGATGTCCAACTTCCAGAATTATGAGAAAATAAATGTCCACTGTTTAAACTACCTGGTCTGTGGGATTTTGTCATGGCAGCCCAGGCACACTAATACAGAAGGAGTGCCTGTTAGGGCCCTGTCTCACCAACTAGCTAAGTGACCTTGGGCGGGGGCCGCAGCTGTTCATCTCCAATTCCCAATGTTTCCCCACCTCATGGGGCTGCTGGGAGGATTAAATGCAAATGGCAGACATCAATGCTTGTGAGCTCACTGGTCCTCTGATGTTTCGACAATGTCCTTTACTCACAGGAACATGAGATTTCTCCCCTACTTCTTGCTGTCTCGTAGGTATAGGAAGCCAGTGTGAGAAGGGGATTCTGACACCAACAGCATAGATTTTTCCTTTTTTTTTTTTGAGACGGAGTCTCGCTCTGTTGCGGCCCAGGCTGGAGCGCAGTGGCCAGATCTCAGCTCACTGCAAGCTCCGCCTCCCGGGTTTACGCCATTCTCCTGCCTCAGCCTCCTGAGTAGCTGGGACTACAGGCGCCCGCCACCTCGCCTGGCTAGTTTTTTGTATTTTTTTTAGTAGAGACGGGGGTTTCACCGTGTTAGCCAGGATGGTCTCGATCTCTTGACCTCATGATCCACCCGTCTCGGCCTCCCAAAGTGCTGGGATTACAGGCTTGAGCCACCGCGCCCGGCCTAGATTTTTCTTGAATTAACACTTTACTTTCTTTTTTTCTAAAGCATTGCCACATATATTCTTAAAGTTAAGAATCACAGAATCTGTGAAATAGGATTTGAAAGCTTATTTTCATTTTGCAGATGAGGTGAACTGAGGCTCCGAAAGCACGAGTGATTTATTCACAACCCTGTGGCTTGTGAGGCAGGAGCCTGTTTCTCTAGAGTTGCATTCAGCTGTTCTCTCCAGCATCACTTGCTACACCTGCTCTCCCAGCTTGCTCCACCTCACTGACACCCTAAGTACAACCAGCACCAGGGTACTGCTCTGCTGCAAAACCTTCAATGGCTCACAGCTGCAGAGTGTGTCAAGCCCCCACTGGCCTCCACTGCCCCATGCCCTCTAACCTCTAGCCCCTCATTGCCAACCCCACTGCGACAGAACAGTCACTCTGTCCCATGAGCACAAGCCACGCTCCCCTGTTACTAACTCCCTGAGAACACCTTCCCCACTTCTTTCTGACTAGCATGGAGCCACCTCCTCCAGGAAGCCTTCTCTGACTCTCTTACTGAGTTCTTTCTATAGTGATCTCAGGCCCTGCCATAGAAAGTGGCTCTGAATAGACTTGCCCTTATTTTATTTGCTAATTACTCAACTATCATAGTCCCTAGGGCAATGACCACATCTTTCCACAGGTACCATATACCCAGGCACAAAGAAAATACTCAAGGACATTTGCTGCTCTATTAGAAGACCATTCAAGTATAAGTTACCTCCTCAACATAATAAACGTGTTCCAACATGGCTATTTGTAAGCTCAACTTTTTAAACAGAATATTGTTCTTCCCTGACTTCTGCCACATCATGAGGGTGCTGGATGTCCACCCATCTGGTCACCAGTGGCACTGCTTCTGTTTCCTTCTGTCCCTGGACATCCCAGCTAACCCCACCGTCCCTGACTCTCTGTCACAATGCCTTCGTGAACTCCAGGAGTTACTATTTAAAGATCCAGGGATCTTTCTTTAAAGAAAGACTTCTGCTGTCATAAGGCTAGACTATGAGGGCAAGATTTATTGTCTCTTCTGTTCGCCTGCTATATCCCTAACTCCTAGAAAAAAGCCTGGTACATAAGTTGTTGCTGAAAAATATCTGGTGAATAAATGAGACTATTAACCCTTTGACTATTAGCTTCATAGAATTTTTTAAAAATTTAATGGTTGAATGAAAATCCAAATCCACAGTCTGTCAAACAGGCTGAGATGAAGGGCCCTGGCTGTGGGGTACTGCAAGTTACGCAGGAGTGCCCAGGAAGTGCTGTCATTCAGACGTGACTCAGCGTTCTTTACCCCTTCCAGTGGTTCTTTCCAGCAGCCCCAGAACCAGCCATGGAAACCAGGGGCAGGGCCTCTGTGCTTTAGTTCCCTTATCTGTGAAATGAGGGATCATAATAGTACCTATTTTGTAGGGTCACTATGAAGTTTAGATGAGCTGCCACACACCTGGGACAGTGCCTGGCACACAACCATGTGAGCTCTCAGGAGGACAGTGCCCCCTACACCCAACCTTGTTATGTGGGGACAGACAGATCATCTGGCGTGGGCACCCCATCCTGCCATGCAGATAAATCCGTGCCCAGATAACTGTCATGCGGGATGGCAAGGTGGGGCTCCAGCGTGTGCCTTCCTGGCTGTCCTGCACTAGGCATCTCGGGGTCTGGCCTCCTGAACTCATGTTATCCACCCAGAACTATGCCCAGAGGGGTTCCCACAGCCTCTCCAAGCTTTCCCTTCCTTCCTATGAGACAAAAAATGGAAACTCCCACCCCAAAGGCAATGGACGCTGTCCCAGCTGTCACCTCTGCAACAGAGGTGTCAAATATGACAGCTGTCCAGAGCATGGGAGGGACGTTGGCACCAAGCTGTGGTTGGTGTCAGCCCTGATGCCACCACAGGACCTCGGATTCATGACTGATGTCATGCAGACCCCCTGTAAGGGCAATCCCCTCAGACAACAAGCCTTAGCCACAAAAATCTCTACCCCTGCACCTCAAAAGGCCTCCCCTGAGGTGCTGGCCAGTCACAGGACCTATTTTGGGTGTTACCTTCTCTCTCTTCCCCACCAACTTTGGGGAGGGCCAGTATGTCCTGCTCATTCATCTTCATAGCATGCCCCTGTGTTCTGGTCTTGTCTGTAAGCTCCATGAGGGTAGGGCCTGTCCTGATCACCACTGCACCCCAGCAGCTAGAACAGGACTTGGCACACTGTAGTCAACACTGGCTGAATGAATGAATGAATGAATAACTCCCCTTCCGTTACACACCACACTTTCTCTTGTTGACGGTTTTATTCTTCTGTGTGCATGTTTATTCACTGACACTCACTGAGAAAGTAGTGAAAATGGGGCAAGGCTGAGAGGCAGAATGCCCAGACACTGCAGCCAGCTGGGGACTGTACAATGGGCTGGCAGAACTTGTTGCCTGTTAAAAGCCCACAGAGCACACCAGCATCCCTGAGTGAAGGGCGCTGTGCCCTGCAAATTATCATTAGTTCAGCTTTGTAAGCAGCCTCATGCCCACCCTCAGCCTCCTGGGCAACGCACCCTGGCGAAGGAAAGGGCACAAGTTCAGGAGGCCAGACCCCGAGATGCCTAGCGCAGGACAGCCAGGAAGGCACATGCTGGAGCCCCACCTTGCCATCCCGCATGACAGTTATCTGGGCACGGATTTATCTGCATGGCAGGATGGGGTGCCCACGCCAGATGATCTGTCTGTCCCCACATAACAAGGTTGGGTGTAGGGGGCACTGTCCTCCTGAGAGCTCACATGGTTGTGTGCCAGGCACTGTCCCAGGTGTGTGGCAGCTCATCTAAACTTCATAGTGACCCTACAAAATAGGTACTATTATGATCCCTCATTTCACAGATAAGGGAACTAAAGCACAGAGGCCCTGCCCCTGGTTTCCATGGCTGGTTCTGGGGCTGCTGGAAAGAATATAAGATGGAGGGTCAGAGGATGTGACTTCTGGTCCTGGTGTCAGCAGCAAAATCCAAGAGATTTGCAATCTCTCGGGGGATCTCTGTGAAACGGAAATGATAACACCTTCCTTCCCACATGCCCCAAGGCATGAGAGCACTTGAAAAACTCATGAAAGACAACACAAATGAGTGGCAGCTGGTGTTATTTAAGGCTACAGCACTCCGGCGATTTCTCAGCTGTTTCCTGTAGAAAGGAAGGACAGGCTCTTGACAGCCAGGAAGCACAAACTACAACTAGATCCTCTCTGCCAAGAACGTGTCACTGATGAAGGCAGTGCCACAACGGGGCTGTGGGGCTTGGACTCCGTGGAAAACAGCTTGCAAAGTCTCCACATCACAAGACACACATAGACGGTGACATCAGTAATAAACAGGACTGGAGACAAATCAAGACCCGGGTTAATTCAATATGCAAAATAATTTAACATCACTGTGGATCAACCAATTTTCATTAAAGGAGGAAATTGATGTAATATGCAAAAATTAACATAGCATTCAAGTGATGAGAAAGAGGTGATTCTTCCCTTAAAATCTGTCTCAATATCAGGGTGGCATCATATTTTCAATAATATTTTTGAAGTTGTTTAAAACAAGCCGACCAGGTGTGGTGGCTCATGTCTGTCATCCCAGCACTTTGGGAGGCTGAGGCAGGAAGATTGCTTAGGCCCAGGGGTTCAAGACCAGCCTAGGGAACAAGGTGAGACCCCCCATCTCTACAAAAAAAAATAAAATTAGCCAGGTATGGTGATGTGCACCTGTGGTCCCAGCTCCTCGGGAGGCCGAGGTGGAAGGAGTACTTGACCCCAGGAAGGCGAGGCTGCAGTAAGCTGTGTTCGCACCACGGCACTCCCGCCTGGGTGACAGAACAAGACCCAGTCTCAAAACGAAACAAAACAAAAACTTACGCAACTACCTCTACCAAGAAGGTAACCTCAATGAGAACTAAGCTTCTGTGTTCCAAAATATCTTCCCAAACTAAACAGCTTCATTTTATTCAAGTACCTAATGTTCTGTCAATAGTTAACTGCTAGATGAATGAGGTCAAATACTCTCCCAGGACAAGCCACAGGAGAGCCAGGCTTTGGGGACCTTCATAGAGGCCTAGCGAAGGCCATCTGCAGCAGGTGGGGCAGTCCCCGGGCTGTGACTCGGAGCTGTACTCACCTACCCTTCCCCAGCAAGGCCTCCATCCACACATGGGCAGCCCCCTCCACGGCCCACAGAGGTCCTGCTTGCACCCGGTGACAAGCAACACATCTGGGTACCACCTACGGCCACAAAACCACCTTTCACTGTAGAACAATCTTCTAACCTCTAGGACACCCAGTGCCTAAGTCCTTGCACCTAAGATAGGCAGCACCACGGGGAATGCAGCTGCCTGGGAGGAACACTTCAGAAAAGCTGGCTCCTGAAAATGAGGAGAACCCCAATTTGGCTAACCAAGGGAGAGCCAAGTGTGGCCTGAAAGCAGCCACATAGAGAGCAGAAGACTTTAAAGACTTTCCCCCAAATCAAAAATCTCCAGTGGAGATGAAACTGAGATTCTGGGTTCTCAGAAAGTCTTTGAGCCTTTTGAGGGGGTAGGGGACTGGTGCTGATGGCTGGAGTAGGAGACAGGGCCAGGGACCCCAAGCAAGAGGGGAGCACCTGGGAAGAGCCCACCCCACTCAACTTCTGGGGTACCAAATCTTACTGTGGCAGGCACAGGCTAACCAAGGAGAAAACACAGAGACAGCAAAAACCTTAGAACAGGGCCAGGCACGGTGGCTCAAACCTGTAATCCCAGCGCTTTGGGAGGCCGAGGCAGGCGGATCACTCGAAGTTAGGAGTTTGAGACCAGCCTGGCCAACATGGCCAAATCCTGTCTCTACCGAAAATACAAAAATTAGCCAGGTGCGGTGTTGTGCACCTGTAATCCCAGCTATTTGGGAGGCTGAGGCAGGAGAATCGCTTGAACCTGGGGGGCGGAGGTTGCAGTGACCCGAGATCGTGCCACTGCACTCCAGCCTGGGGGACAGAGTGAGAATCTGTCCCCCCCTCCAAACAAAACAAAACAAAACAAACCTTAGAACAGGAGACCCTTCTGTACAGGGCAGAGGAGCTGCAGGCCAGAGGGGGGTCCCATAGGGAAAGTGAATAGATAACATAGTTGAAACTGTCTCCCAAGATCCCAGAGAGATAATGACAAACGTCACCTTCAAACCACTACCAAGATCGAGGTCAGCTTTTCACTGGCAGGAAAGTGAGTCACCCCAGCCTTTCCTGCTCCCAGCACAGTTTACATCCCCAAGGGTGGAGGAGGCTGGGTTTCATCCCTGCAGACTAACCAGTCCCTTATGGGAATGGTGGGGGCGGAGGAGGGGCCCATCAAGTCACTAATCTGCAAACAAGGAGAACCCTAAGAAAGGGCTGGTCTGCAGCCCCAGGCTCCCACCTCCCCAAGAGGTGTGTGCTATGCTACAGCTCCTAAATGCCCCCAGGCTACGTAGGGTCATTTGTAGGAGGAAGCAGGGAAGGTGACATTCAGTGTGAATCTCCTTTCAGTGTGAAGTCTCCTTTCAGTGTGAAGTCTCCTTTGCTGACTTTTATGACAAGAGTCTAAGGCAAATCACTCTGGCCCAGGGAACTGGTTCCAAATAGATTACTGCTTTTCATATTTGTTTGGGGCATGGTGACTATGGAAATATGTCTTCCTTTCAGTTACTGTTTTGAAATGTGGACCTAGGTCTCTAGCACTCATTTTTATCAGGCATAATTATGATCATGCTCAATAAAAATGAATCTATTTGTCTGGAGTCCTCCATCCCAGAGAACAGTGCTTTCTACAGTTCTTGGCCTGCTTAAGTTCCCAACGACCAAGATCAATTCCTCTTGTAGCAACCAAAACAAACTGATGTCCCATCTCCAAGCTTAGAAGCCTAACTTGCCAGATGTTATAGCCTCCAGAGGTTGCCAGAGATGGCCCTGAGATCCCAGGGGGCTGCAGAGAGAAGAGTCAATGGGTAAGGGGGAGATGCTGACCATGCCACATCAGTTCTAGTTAGTGGGGCCTGCTCCGCCCAGTTTTTATATGAGGCCACCGGTGAGAGGCAGCATGGCCTAGCCAGTAAGAAGGCAGACTCTAGAGCAGGACTCTTGAATTCAAATTTTGCCTTTGCCACTTAGTAGCTGTGTGACCTGAGGCAAGTTACTTAACCACTCTGTTAACACTGCCTCAGTTTTCTCCTCTCTAAAATGTGGGTGATGATACTACTGCTCACCTCACAATGTCTTCATAAGGATTCAGTAAGTTAACAGTTTTAAAGCACTTGGTGCAGTGCCAGGCACATGCCAAGTGCTGTGAGAATTGCTTTTATTGTTGAAAATAAAGAAGAAGTTGTTTCCAGAAAAAAAAACAGTGTGGCTAAAACGAAGGTTTGAAAACCATTGTTTTAGATCAGGGGTGAGCAAGTGTTTTCTGTAAATGGCCAGACAGTAAATATGTTAGTCCTTGTGAGCCATATGTTCTTTTTTTTGCAACCAGCCAAAAGCAACCGTAGATGTACGTGAAGAAACAGGCATGACTGTGTTCTAGTAAAACCTCATTTAGGAAAACAGGCATTGGGTTGGAGTTAGTCTGCAAGTTGTAGTTTGCCAACCCCTGGCCTAGACCAAATTCCCTATTTTACAGATGAGAAAAACAGAGTGGGGAAATTATCTGACACAGCTGGAAGCCAGGTCTTGGCCCTTCTAGGCCAGGGCACTTTCTAAAATCAAGTGTCCCAGGAAGGAAAAGAGAAGTAGTCAACAGTTCATACAGAATATAGACACGCTTCCACCGTGGTCTGCCAGGGGACAAGGACACCCTGAGAAAAAGTGACACTGAGGCCATTGCTTTCCATCAGTGATGCTTTGGGCTTCCTGAAAGTAGGGCACGGGGATGGAGTGTCCCCTGATCCATCTCTGCAGCCCCCAGCAGCCAGCAGAGGGTCTTGCAACAGTGGAGTTTCTCTGAGAAGGCCATTAACTGTGGATGGTCTTGCTGCAAAAGACTCCCTTGCTGCAAAGCCAAGAGCCTGCACTTCCCAATCTCAGCAATTTCTGGGAGTGGCTGAAGAAATAAAGCTCCACTATATACCCAGGACAAGGGGGAGCAACTTTTAAAGAATTAGAATATAAAAGGGGCTTCAAGCAAAACATTTACTAAGTATAACTGAGCTCAAATGATACAAGCAAGTTTTTATAAACATTCCTTTTTTTTTTTTTTTTTTTTTTTTAAGACAGAGTCTCGCTCTGTTACCCAGACTAAAATGTGGTGGCAAAATCTTGGCTCACTGCAACCACCACCCACCAGGTTCAAGTGATTTCCTGCCTCAGCCTCCCATGTAGCTGGGACTACTAGCATGCACTACCACGCCCGGCTAATTTTTGTATTTTTAGTAGAGATGGGGTTTGGCCATGTTGGCTAGGCTGGTCTTGAACTCCTGACCTCAAGTGATTTGCCTGTCTTAGCCTCCCAAAGTGCTGGGATTACAGGCATGAGCCACCGTACCCAGCCAAACATTTCTTTTTCACCCCTCCACTAAAGACTGAAAGTAGAAGATGAATCTAAACCTTAGGGAAGGTCTGTACTAAGGAAGGATAGGCCAGGCGGTGGTTCATGCCTGGAATCCCCGCACTTTGGGAGACTAAGGTCAGAAGATCACTGGAGCCTAGGAGATTGTGACCAGCCTGGGCAACATGGTGGAACCCTGTCTCTACAAAAAATACAACACATTTAGTGGGGTATGGTGGTATGAGTCTGAAGACCCAGCTCCTCAGGGGGTTGAGGTGGGAGGATGGCTTGAGGCCAAGAGGCGGAGGTTGCAGTGAGCTGAGGTCACACCACTGTACTCCAGCCTGGGCATCAGAGCAAGATTCTGTCTCAAAGAAAAAGAAGGAAGGATAGTCCCTTTTTGTGAGACCAGTTGTTATGGTTAAAAATAGCCTCCAAATTCTTTGAAATTCCTCCTAACAAGAAGTAGGGTCTATGTCCCCATCTTCTTGAATCTGGACTCTGTGACTGCTTGACCAGTAGTATATGGAAGTGACACTCCAGAGACTGTCAGATAACTGGCATTTCTAGGCCAGGCCTTAAGAAATTAGCATTCACTCCTTCCTGTTCCTTGGGACATTCACTTTTGTGGTTTGGTTTTTTTCATATTCTTGGGATAAACTCCACTTGGTCATAGCATATAATTATTTTGTTTTGTTTATTTATATTTATTTAGGGGGTACACGTGCAGGTTTCTTACTTGCATATATTGCATAGTGGTTAAGTCTGGCCTTTTAGTGTACTCATGCCCCAATAGTGAACACCATAGCCAATAGGTCATTTTTCAATCTTCACCCACCTCTCACCTTCCTACCTTTCATAGTCTCCAATGTCTATTATTCCACTCTACATTGGGATTCACTTTTCAAACCCAGCCACCATGCTTTCAGGAAGCCCAAGCAGCCTTGTGGGGAAACCTGCATAGAGAAGAACCAGCAGCCGGCACAACTTGCCAGCCATGAGAATGTTCCATCTTGGAAGTGGATCTTCCAGCTCTGCTTGCAGCCCAGCTGATGCCACGTGGAACAGATGCAAACCATAGCTCTTGAGCCCTGCCCCAATTACAGACTCAAGAGCAGGACAAAAGATTATTGTTGTTTAAGCCACTAAGTTTTGGGGTGGTTTGTCACACAGCCAACAGTAACTGGAATACCTATAAGAACTAGGCTCTTAAATTCTAATCATTTGTTCAGCCCACCAAGCTATCCGCTTCCATAGGTAACATTAGAAAATATTCTTTTGTTTGTTAGGTTGTGGGGGGGGGGGGTGGTAGGAATGTAGACCTCATTTAACATTCTATCATATTAATAAAGGAGCTAAGGTATTTGGGGAAACTAGGAAGAGGAAATAAGTCTCAGGGTATCTGAAGGTAGGGCCACTTTTTTAAGTAAAAAAAAAAAAAAAACTTAAAAATTTGTATGAGCACATACACAAATTTGAGAATGAGACTCCAGAGTCACCATCTAGATAAAAGATGATAGTTAGGAGAAGCTCTGATTTCAAATATTCAAATATCCATTCTGATTTTTGATTCAGAAAATATGATCATGATCACTCACAAGATGGGAGAGGATATTCTAGCCTAAAAATGCTGAGTCCAGTGCTACAGGTGATTCTCTCTCCTACAACATAACTCTTACAGATTCTGAAAAAGAGCTGCAAACCCTTATCAGGTTTTCCAGTATGAGTTTACCAGGATGGGTTAGCTCTCAAATACACCCCTTAATTAACTTTTGGATAAGTGTATTTATTATTAGTTGGAGAATGGATGTCACAGATAACACTTTTTATTGTAGTATATTTGATGCTAAAATGATCATTTGAACAATTAAATATATCAACTGTCATTGTGCTGACGTTTTTCAGGTGCCAACTGAGAAGTTTCTAATGACCAAAATCCTAGATAACAAGTTACTATTTAAGAATCTAAATTTGTAGGCCGGGCACGGTGGCTCACTCCTGTAATCCCAGCACTTTGGGAGGCCGAGGCGGGTGGATCATGAGGTCAGGAGATCGAGACCATCCTGGCTAACACGGTGAAACCTTGTCTCTACTAAAAAATACAAAAAATTAGCCGGG
>NW_012120099.1:270037-270711 GCF_000951035.1 Colobus angolensis palliatus | reverse complement strand
TGCAAGACTCCGTCTCAAAGAAAAAAAAAAAAGAATCTAAATTTGCAAAATAGGTGCTTTTGAAACAAACTAGATACTATAAAAAAGAATTCTTTACAAAAATATTTACTACAGCTGTCTTTAGGTGCTGACCACTTTTTGTGAATCGAAATTACAATCATATATATAAAGGTTTGATGTAAATAAACATTTAGGAACCCACATTTGTTACATGAAAAGAGGTAGCCTCAGGCTGAAATTGAACATGTATTATTCAAAACTCTACCAGTGCCAAGTGACACAAACCCAACCCAAACTAACTCATGCAACATTACCCAAAATTCACTACCTTGGAGTTTTCTGTATATCTGTGTACCAACCGTAACATTATTATTGACCTTGTACTGACTTTTTATTAAACTCAGCCTCCTGCAGAGCAATACTGAATACTCCCTTCACTTGTGAACATCACAAGTTCTATGTACTAGTTGTGTTTGTTGTTCTTTAATGCACATATAGATGAATACATGGCTTATATTTTGTACCAGTTTATAAGTATCTAACTGAAAATCATTGTGTGTTCTACCAGTGGTATGAATGCCATTCCTTAAGGCACAGAAAGGGACTATACTCCAGCCTGGGCAATAAGAGTGAAACTCGAAAGAAAAGGAGAGAAAAGAAAAGAAAAGAAGGAG
>NW_012120099.1:220537-269706 GCF_000951035.1 Colobus angolensis palliatus | reverse complement strand
AGGAAGGAAGGAAGGAAGGAAGGAAGGAAGGAAGGAAGGAAATCTACTGAATAGAGAAGTGTTACAGACTGAATTATGTCCTCCCAAAATTTATATGTTGAATCCCTAATCCCCAGCGTAAATGTGTTTGGAGACAGGGCCTCTAAGGAGGTCATAAAGGGTAAGTGAGGTCCTAAGGGTGGAGTCTGATTAGGATAGAAATGGTTTCCTTATAAGAACAGACATCAGAGAGCTCTCTCTTCCCATGTGCACAAACACAGAGGAGAGACCGTGTGGGACCCAGCAAGAGGGCAGCTGTCTGCAAGGCAGGAAGAGAGCCCTCACCAGAAACTGAATTTACCAGCACCATGATCTTGGACTTCCAGCCTCCAGAACTGTGAAGAAATAAATGTCTGTTGTCTAAGCCACCCAGTCTGTGGAGTTTCATTATGGCAGCCTGTACGGACCAATACAGAGACTATAGAAACTAACAAATTCAGCGCCAAGCCAGAGGAAGACAAATCGGGCAGAGGTCGCGGTTCTCTTAAGTTTCCAGCTCTGCTTCTCTCCAGCTGCTAGTGCTGTGCTCTCTCCCCAGGACAGGTCTCTCCACCCGCCGTGGACGTGGCCAAAGCTTCTAGGCTTCTTTCACGCCATGCCCCAAAGGACCTTTCTCTCCTAGCTTCCATTCAGAAAACTCCAGGGAAGGTCCCTGGTTGGCCTGGCTCTGGTCATGTGCCTATCCCTCGTCCAAAAGCTCTGGCTGGGACAATGGGGGCACAAAATGGTTCATGACCAGCCTGAGTCCCAGCCCGCTCTGTAGCCCAAGGGTGACTGACACCTGTGAATTTTCAGGTCTCCAAACAAGTTTTGCAGGGAGCCTTCAAGATACTGTTTCTCCAGTTCTCTATCTCCTCCCCACCATCATCCTGTCCCTACCCCCAGGCTACACTCTCCCCCATCTGCAATTCCATCTGGTTTCACAGTCCCACCTCTCCTTCAGTCCCTGCTGGACTCTTCTGACCACACTGTATTTGCCTATGATCATAAGAACGACTGTCCTTTCCAGAGACTCAGCTCCATGCCAGGCACTGGGCTAAGCGTAAAACATGTATTAGTTCTCATTCTCACAGCAGCCTTATGAAGTAGACACTATTATGCCAATCTCATAGCTGGAGAAGTAGAGCTCTAGAAAATTAACTCTCCTAAGGTCACAATGCCAATGAGCAGGCTGGGTGTGGTGGTTCACGCCTGTAATCTCAGCACTTTGGGAGGCCAAGGCGGGTGGATCACCTGAGGTCAAGAGTTTGAGACCAGCCTGGCCAACATGGTGAAACCCCATCTCTACTAAAAATACAAAAATTAGCCAGGTGTGGTGGTGCGTGCCTGTAATCTCAGCTACTCAGGAGGCTGAAGCACAAGAATTACTTGAACCTGGGACGAAGAGGTTGCAGTGAGCTAGATTGCACCACTGCACTCCAGCCTGGGCAACAGGGCAAGACTCCGTCTCAAAAAGCAAGCAAACAAACACAATGCCAGTGAGCAGCTGAGTTGGTAGCAAGCCAGGTCTGAGCACTCCAGAGTGTGTACTTGAGGCTGTACCAGTGGGGTCCCCAGCTTGCTCTCTGTGTACCTGTGAATCACTGACATCTCTGTTCTTGGTGTCGGGTGCTTGAGCAGACCATCACCTCCCCTTGCATCGGGCCTTTCCAACTCCACTATCAAAAGGCGAGGCAAGGTGAGGAAACCAAGGTACAAAGAGTTTAAGATTCTGTAGTGAGCTTTATGCAGAGCCAGGCCTGGAAGCCAGGGCTCGTAAGCCTCAAAACCGGAATTCTTCACTATCACTCCACGGTGATGCCCCCGCCTCTTGGCTTCCTGACCTTCCAGATGGGCAGCTGAAAATCCATCTAAGGCAGAGATGCTGCTGAGACGATGCAGAGCGCTCACCATGCACCCTCCACAATCAGATGGATGTGCAGGCAGCTCAGGACAGACAAGACCAACAGGCAGCCCAGTAGTTAAAACTGCAGGCTTGATGTTTAAAATAAAAAGACAAGCTCCAAACCCTCACGCTTCCAGAAATGGCCCAGAGTTGGGGAGCTGAAAGTCCTGCCTGCCTCCTCCTGGCAAAAGGAAATTTTTGATACATGTTTCTCATGAGCCAGCGTGCTCAGGGTTTCTCTCTCCTGCTGGCTGAAGGCTCCCTCAGAGGACAATTGAGTCTTCCTTTCCTTTGCCCCCTATTCCCCATCCCCAGTGCCCCAAACTGAGCCCTGTGTCTCATACACACATACCAAGAGACTTCCCTGGGGGCAAACACCACAAGAATGTCTTCAGTTGAAACACAGTTTCCTCCATTGCTCAGCCAGGGAAGTTATCCAATACATCCATGTCACAGGGTCTCTACGCAACTGGGCAAAGGTGAGTGCCAAACCTTATCTCTGCTTCCTGAGCAAAAAAGAAATGAAGCCAGAGGCTCAGAGGCTGGCAAGCCCAGGGGGAGGTGGTAGTGCTAAGACACAGGAGCTGGCTCCTAGGGGTGAGTGGGTGGCCAGATTTTCAGGGGTAGGAGCCTGCATGAACCATCCCCACCTTCTCCAGGCCTGGAAGCCCAACCACCGCAATCCCCATCACAGTCACTTTGGGCAGAAAGCTCCAGCCTTCCTCTGCAAAGTGGGTCAAGCCTCAGTAATCTCACCAGCTTCCGAACACCCCTGACCTTAGCTCCCTGGGCCACTCAAAGGGGACTCAGATGAGGTGGCCTTGGGCTACTTATCAGGGCTGCAAAGAGTCCAGGCAGGGGAAACAGATCTTTGCCACAGATTATTTTGGCAGGAGCTGTGAAGGAATGGGAATCCCCCATATCTAGAAGCTGCCCCTGAAGATTACACAGTCATGGGCTACATTAATAGAAGTATAGTGTCCAGATGGAGGGAGGTGACAGTAGCATGATTCCTGCGCCATTCAGGTCACACCTTGAACACTGTATTCCATTCCGTGTCCCCATTTTAGGAGGAGCATTGATAAAAGAGATGTACAGAGAAGGGAAGCCAGGAGAGGTTTGGACACCTTGTCCAGAGAATTCTTAAGGGAAGAAAGCTTATCTCCAAAAGAAGATTTCACACGCTGACTATTTGGTCACCCTGGAAGGAGAACGGGGTATATATTCTATGTGGCTCTCAGATCACAGCCAGGGCTACCAGGAGGCACACCTTGGTCTAAGATAATGTCTTTAGGCCCGGGCTGCCAAGTAATGGCCTGGGCTGCAAAGCTGTAAGCTTCCAGTTCCCGGGAGGCTACAAGGCAGATGCCTGCAGGAGGCCAAGCCTCTCTCAGGTCCTTCTGGGCTTTCAGATCTGTGATTAAGCCATTTAGAGTCTCTCCCATCTCCCAGATTGAAGTGGGAAGGAGAGCCCCAGGGCCCTCAGGGAAATCTCAGGAAACCTGGAAAATTCTTTCTCTCCAAAAAGCTGGTGTTAGACTGACAGAGAGGAGAACCTGGGAAAGGGGCCACGCTCCCAACCCACCGGAGCATAATGCTCCTCCGTCCTGGATCCTGCCTTCAGGGGCTTTCAACCCTATCCCCACCACCCTGCAAAGGCATAACCTCTCCACTGACTAACACAAAAAAGAAGTGAAAAAAAAGAAATGAAGCCAGAGGCTCAGAGGCTGGCAAGCCCAGGGGGAGGTGGTAGTGCTAAGACACAGGAGCTAGCTCCCAGGGGTGAGTGGGTGGCCAGATTTTCAGGGGTAGGAGCCTGCATGAACCATCCCCACCTTCTCCAGGCCTGGAAGCCTGGAGGGTGAAGAAGTGAAGAGGGTGCCACCACCTCAGTGCCTGCCTCAGCCTGGGAGGAGACAGACAAGGGCCGCTGGGTACAGTGGCAGCCTGGAGCCAGTTCCTGAGGGAGATACAGGAATCCAGAAATTTCCACACAGTTCATTCTAGAGAGGCAAGAGGGCATAGTTCAGAGAACCAGTCCTCAGTTTGTCTTTTCACTGGCAAGCCTGGTATGCAACCTTGGCCAAGTCACTGGTTTCTCTTGCTTAAATGTCCCCGTTGGAAGAAGTGCATTAGCACTGCCAGCTCCCTAGGCACCTCACAACGATGCCAGGAGTAAGGACCCCTGGTGGCACCGACAATAGCAAGAAATGAGAAGACAACTTAGCTGGTCACACTGGCGGACAGCCACCCCGCCACAGCAGCTGGCCGTGCACAGCCTCTTCACCCACTGCAATCTGCAGGCCTCTTCCCATTCCACCCAAATACTGATGTCAGGGAGCTTGGGAGGCTGGAGCTCTGAGGTCATGAGCGGGCCATGGAGATCCAGGAACTCTGAAAGTCACTTAACCTCTTTTCTAGTTCTAAAATCTATGACAGATACATTAAGTAAACTTTTCTAATGAGGTGAGTAAAATCATGAATGCCTCGTGGGATGAGCCAGGAGCTGGGCGGCTGCAGGTTTACAATCCTTGTTCTGACTGCCCTGGTTACCGTTTGCATTCCAGGAACTACCCCATCGCCTGCTCCTCACCCTCATCTGCCAGCCCCCTGGGCCTAAAGGCAAAGAGAAACAGGATGGAGGGAAAGACACAGAGGTCTTTGGCTCAACTTGGGTCTCCAAGGCTTGCCACACCCGTGGCTGGCTTCTCTCTGGTGCGAATGAGGCTGCAGGCAACGACGTTTTTGTTTCACCTAGAGGAGGAAATCACAGTGACATCACTTCACCAGCAACCCTTTCCCCACACGCTTTTGTGGACGTCACTCAAAGCCCACACCCTCAAAAGCCTAGAACAAACCTGGCACAAGGTGGGGATCATTTCTACCTTGTGCAAAGAATTAATCTTATAGGGAAGGAACGAATGGCCAAACCACACTTCCAACCAGCCGTATCAGGCAGATGTGCGACTGTTCCCTCAGGCGTAGGCAAACGCCAAAAGCATCTCAGGGATTCTCCCTTCTAAGGATGTAATCCCTGAATTATAGAAGGATGGGCACAGGGAACCTCAGAATGAGAGGATCAGAGACTTTCGTATTATCTCATTCAAGCCCTGAGGTCACCGAGGACAAAGCACCCAGATGTGAAGTGACTTCCCCGAGAGCAGCCAGATCACAAGTGGCCAATCTAAGACCAGTGACCTTTTCAGAACATCAGGGGACTATAGGGCAACCTGCCAATCCCTGTGTATGACAGGCAAAGCTTGAGCAAAACTGGTTATGCCACTTCTTAGCTGTGTGGCCTGGGGTAAAACACTCAACCTCCACTACTGTCTGAATATGTGTATCCCCCCAAAATTCATAAGTTAGAAACCCAACCACTGACTCGATGGTATTAGGAGGTGGAGGCTTCAGGAGGCAATTAGGTCATGAGGGCGGAGCCTCATGAATGAGATTAGTGCCCTCATAAAGGACACCCCAGAGAACATCCTCACCCCTTCCATCACGAAAAGAAGTGGTGAGAAGGTGCCATCTATGAAAAAGTGAGCCTTCACCAGACACTGAATCTGCTGGCACCTTGATCTTGAACTTCCTAGCCCAAGAAATAAGTTTCTGCTGTTCATAAGCTACCCAGTCTATGGTATTTTGTTATAGCAGCCCAAATGGACTAAGGCACAGGAATCCAGAAATTTCCACACAGTTCATTCTAGAGAGCCAAGAGGGCACCGCTCAGAGAACCAGTCCTCAGTTTGTCTTCTCACTGACAAGAAGTCACTGGCTTTTCTTGCTTAAGTGTCCCTGTTGGAGGAAGTGCCCTCATTTTCTCATCTATGAAACAGAAGCTGTAATGGCTAATGAAGACAGCACAAGCAAAGTGCTCACTACGACACCACAACACTTAGCAACTCTTAGGCTTTGAAAGTTATTACAGGATCACCCAGGGTTTCAGGAGAAACCCTGTTCAATCCCTGCGTTTACAGACATCTCCCCACTGCCCAAATGCAGCAGCTCACAGGCCAGAGTCCACACAGGACTGGGTTTGTAGCCTGGCTTCCCTGTGTGACCTCAGGGGGAATGCTAACTTTTCAGGTGTATCTGCAAAAGAAAATAATAATGACTACACTCAGAGCTGAAAGATGAAATACACTTAGTGGGTGAAGTCCTAAACACAGGCGTAACACACAATGCATGTGTATTAGTATCCATGGCTACCGTAACAGAGGACCACAAATCAGGTGGCTGAAAGCAACAGAAATGTATGATCTCATACTTCTGGAGGCTAGAAGTCCAAAACCAAGGTGTGAGCAGGGCCACATTCCCTCTGCAAGCTGCAGGGGAGAATCCTTCCATATTCATTTGCTAGGGATGCCATAATAGGCCACCACAGACTGGGCGGCTTCATCAGCAGAAATGTATTTATTCTGGAGGCTGGAAGTCCAAGATCAAGGTGTTGGCAGGGTTGGTTTCTTCCAAGGCCTCCCTCCTTGACTTGCAGATGGCCGTCTTCTCATTGTGTCCTCACACTGTGGACACAACCCCATCTGTGTCTTATCCGTGTCCTCTTCTTCTTTTAAGGACACCAGTCATACTAGATTAGGGCCCACCCTCATGATCTTATTTTACCTTAATTACCTCTTTAAAGGCCCGGCCACCAATCCCATTCTGAGGTGCTGGAGTTAGGACTTCAGGATACGAATTTTGAGAGGACACAATTCAGCCCAGAACAGGTGTGTTGATTACCTTTCTTCCTCTTAGGGAGGAAAACGTGGAGAGATCTGTAAGTCCTCGTCCAGGGCACTGTGCAGTGCCACACTGAACTGGTTTGGAATCTGGACAGATAACCAAATGAACAAGTCCCTTTCTAGAAATATGTGTCTTGCCTTAAAAATACTTTGTTTTCCAGCCAGGCGTGGTGGCTCATGCCTGTAATCTCAGCACTTCGGGAGTCTGAGGCGGGCGGATCACCCGAGGTCAGGAGTTTGACACCAGCCTGACCAACATGGTGAAACCCTGTCTCTACTAAAAATACAAAAAAATTAGCTGTGAGTGGTGTCTGGCACCTGTAGTCCCAGCTACATGGGAGGCTGAGGCAGGAGAATTGTTGAACCTGGGAGGCAGAGGTTGCAGTGAGCCGAGATTGCGCCGCTGCACTCCGGCCTGGGAGACAGAGCGAGACTCCATCTCAAAAAAAAAAAAATATTGTTTTCCATGAGGCATGGACCCTGTGGCCAGCACCACCCTAGCCTTATAGGAAATGCCCTGATGACTCCCAGGACAGCAGCAAGGTGCTCATGATCCCAGGGGACAGATAGGCAAGTATCCAAGGAATGATAAGAAGGCAGGGAGTGATGGGAAGTGCTACGCGCTCTAGCAACCCACAGACCAATACTGTGGGAAGATGGGGAGGAGGACACAATGACACCCTGAGCAGAGTGGAGAGGAACCCAGAGGGGACAGATTTGTCTCTCAGCTTGCATGGTCAGTCCCACGGCCTGGGCTGTTTGCATGTGTGTGTATAGAGGCGATAGTGGTTTGGGGAGGGGAAGGTGGCATCCACCACTATCTTCCCATGCCCTGCATTCCCTGGGGCCAGGCTTCCCAATCAGCATGGGCAACAGAACTCATTCTGCAGAGTGTGCAGGCCACTGCTGAGCACGAATTCCTCTCCCCATCCCACAGCTGCCTGCAAAGGTGACTGCCGTCCTCTACCAACCCACCGGAGCCTCAGGCCTTCAGGCCTTTCCGATCCTGCTGCCTAGGCCACCAGTGACATACGCTCCCTCCCTCTGGACAATTCTGCCTACTGGGGTTTTCCACCTGGCCCCAGCGTCGGGAAAGTGGAAGAGCTGCTGGGAGAACGGACCACAGAACCCATGTTCTGGGCACACAAAAGGCATCCATGGAACACCTGGGGTCCTATGCACCAGCATTACTTTGTTTTTATTAGCTTAAAAAGTAATAATTACCAGAAATGGCAAATCTATAGTGATAGAAAGAAGATTGTTGGTTGCCAGAACCAGGAGGTGATATTTTAAAAAAACAAACAAACAAAAAACTCAACAATATTGAGATATTAAAAAAATTGTATTTAAATAATGCTAATTCACTAATTCCCTCCCAATAAATAAAAGCATCTTGAAACTTGGTGAAGTAAATGTTCCTCTTTGCTCAGCCAACCATTGCTGCCTTCCCCACTTCCTTGCAAACAGAGCTTGCCTCTTGCTCTAGATGAGGCAAAAGCACCAGGGATTTGCTTTCTCCTCCTCCACTGGAGCGGAGGCATGGGTACTGACTCGTTTCTCTTCAAGGAGACTTGATAGAATCTCCAGCAGGGGAATTCTGGGAAAGGCTTCCCTTCCTGACAAATGAAGACAGACAAGGAGAATCTAACCTTCCTGCCTGCCTTTGGACACAGTTATGTGAGAATGTGATGCCGGAGCAGTGGCAGCCATGCTTTGACCATAAGGGGACTGGCCTGAGAACAAAGGCCAATGTGCTGAAGATGGCAGACTACGTTAGACGAAGTCCTTGAAATGATCGCTGACTCCCTGAATGAACCAATCCTAGAGCTCCTACTTTTAGACTTCTGGCTGAGTTGAAACACCTTGTTTTTAAAGCCATCGTTAGTACAGTGTTCTTTTACCTGTAGCCAATAACATCCCACAAGCCAGATGGTTTTCATCTCTCCATCCTTTCACCCCAATTCCCAAACTGAGATCATGGTGAGATATAAGATAGAACCCTGTGGCTGTAAACTGTGCCCCATCTGAATTCTGAGTCCAGTCCCCACAGATAATGCTTTCCCCTATGTCCTCTAAGCAAAGGAAGGAAACAGCTGCCAATTTCTCTTGTGCATGAGCACCTCCCCTGTCACCCCTATGTGCACCCTGCAGTACAAATGACTGATAACAGTGTCTGATAAGTGTCAGGTATGACCCACATGCATACACCCTCCCTGGTCCATGTGTCATAAGCCCCCGTCTACCCAGGACAACCTCAGTTTATATCTGTGTCCCAGCATGATTATCCATTGGAAAAAAAAAAAAAAATTTCACAGTCATCCTTCTGGCTGCCTCGTCAACCTTTTCATTCTCCTGATCCCATACTTACCACCTTACACTAAAGCAAGGCTGTTCTGTCTTTCCCAGCAAGATGGGTAGATGGGCAGCAGGGACCCTGCCAGGCTCACCCCAATTCATCTCATCTCACTCCTAGAGCCAGACCCACTGCAGATACCCTGGGTATGCCCACTAAACTGAGGCAAAGGTTAACAGGTAAAAGGATTAAGGCAAATCAGTAGAATGTGGGCAGAATAAACCATTTTTAGAGGGAGAAGAGGAGAAACTGGGTGCTTTCTCGGAATCCCTGACCCTCACTATTGGCCTGGTCTGCACAGGGTCCTTCATGCAAGTGGCAGAGCACGTCCAGACACGTCCAGCCGTCTCATGCAACCTTGCTGCAAAGGCAACGCATGCTCTTTATTACCCAATCTACCGAATATGTGACCCACACAAATGCCAAGCATCAAGGAGATGGAGGAACAGAAAGACTTTTTGCTTCCTGAGAGTGCCCAGGGCACTGTAGGTAGATAATGGAGACAGATAAACTGCATACTGTAAAAAATACTTTGCTTATAAACACCAGCCTGTTTGGTGATATGCCAAGATGTGAATTCTCTAGCAGGTCACTTTTTTGATCTCATGGTTCAAACATGTAAGTATCTCAGCAAATGCCCCAAGAGTGTGGGACAGGCCTGTGGGTTCTGAGCTACTGGTGAGATCATGATGCTGCCTACCCCAGGGAAAGGCCCTATAAGGGAACAGTATGGGGAATGTGTCAGCTCCACCCACTCTGGATGGAACCACACACATTCTTTCTGAATCCCTTCAGGGCTCAATTGTCACAACTACAGTTAGGCATTACCATGTCTCTGCCTCTGTCTGTTTCCCTCAGAGAAGTTACTTTCATTTAGCAAGGCACACAGAGGCACCCAGCACTGTGCCTGGCATATAATAGGCACTCAGTAAACTCCCTGCACTCAATAAATTCCACACAGCTCCCTGCATGGGATTCCCAAGTCACTTACTTATAAGCTGAAATGTATTCTGGGCGTTGGAGGAAGGAACTTGCAGCAGGTGCTGCTGCCTCTCTCATGATCATCCGAAAAGCACTGAGCCAAAGCTTCTCAGAACTCCCCCATCACAGACTGCGCCTATGCAGCCGGCTCAGCTACCCTCACATCTATCTTCAAAAGCTGCCTCTGTGTGAAGTAAGTTAGGACAGAAGTTGGCTGGATTCTCACAGAATCTCAGCGTGACAAATGGAGGCCCTTCCAGCAGAAGCAAGCAGGATGGTGAAAGGTCTAGAAACATTTCTCACAACAGCTGCAGGGGCCATGGGTGAAAACGGCCAGCCAGGAGGGTGGCCAGAGCTCAGTACAAGTTCTTTCCAGCTATAACATAAGGGAAGGCGCTGCCTCGGAGGCAATAAACTCCTGGCTACAAGCAGCACAGTGGAAAAAAGCACTGCTGCAGTCAGGACTCCCACACCAGGTGGAGGGTTGACCAGATGACCTCTAAGATGTCTCCTGAGTTTCAAACTATGGGAACTAAAGACTCGGGGCATGGAAAGACTATGTAGTTCCCAGTCTGGAGGACCAGTACAACTGCAATCTGCACAGGGCACCCTTAAGGGGACCCTGGAAAGAAGCCTCATCTGTAAGAACCTGACCTGAGTATGCCGCAGGGAGAATGTTCTGGGCTTCCTAGACGGGCTCATCTGAAGTTTTTTCCTAAGAGACAAAATCTTGGATGGAACTGTCCTTCTCTGCCATCCTGCACATGCCTCCCCAAGTTGTGCAGCTGTCTGCAAGGCCCTTTTAAAAGGTTCCTACTAAGGAGCAACTCTGCCCTTTCTCTTCTCTCTCCTCACTCACTTACCCTGCCCTGATCGCAAACCATCTCCCAAGGTGGAGATTTAAGTCAGCGAAGGGCAAAGAGCCCCAGACTCTCCCCAGGCCCCTGGTGCCCTAGAGCTCCCAGTCAGGAAGACACTGGCCCTCAGGCTTTACACGCTAATTTCTCTCTTGAGGGCCTCCTGGACCACATGTGTAGTGGACATTCAAAGCTCTAACAGGCCTGAGGTCTCACATTTCTAGGGAAGATTTTTCTCCACCTCACATCCAGGTCAAGACAAAAGGCAACATGCCCACTTTCCATGCCCCATGCGGATGGGCTGGTGTCTAGTCCACCCTTTCTCCCAGCATGCAAACTTTTGCCAGGTCCTGTTTTAGGTAGGGCTCTTGATTCCAGGTATCGTCTCTAGTCCCAGAGGAGATGTAGTCAGGACTCAACTCCTTGGGCTTTGAGGCCAGGAGCCACCCCTCAACACCTCTCCCAATCCCCAGGCCTAGATGAGCCCCAGCTGGAGCTCACCCTCCACACTGCCTTTGAGATCCCTGGGGATTTCCCTTACATTCCATGAGCTTAGCTCTGCTTTGAAAGGACACTAGCTACAGCTTATACAGCCTTTCTAGGTGCTCTGTCACTGGAAGGTTTTCAAGATTTTTACTCCACTGTGGTACTAAAAGTATTCTAAATCAGCCTTGGGACGCTCCCTTTGGACTTACTTATGGAAACCTTCCCTGGCTGACCTCCCACCCCAGACAACTAACTCTGGGCACATCCCTGCAGATCCGCAAACACAGACTGAACACACACTTACTACGTGCCAGGCACTATTGTCGGTTCTGAGAATTCAAACATGCAAAGACTGGAGCTTCGCCTAAAACACGTCAGCTCTATAAAAATGAAGTATGGCAGGAACAGAGGGACCTGCAACACTCTATTTAATTTGCATTCCACTCTTCCCCGGGATTGTTACAGCTTTTTATTGGCTTCATATGTTCATGTCCTCTCTCCCCAACAAAACTACCTGCTCCTAGAAGCAGGTTTCAGGGCTTCCCCACTCTGTACACTCCAAGGGGCTGGGACAGGGCTCTGCTCACTGTGGATGTTAAAAAGCAAAATGCCTCTCCCCTAACTCACTCTAATGTTTCCAGCTGAAACACGCTCTTGGCTGTCGCCGGATTCTGCCAGCTGGGCCTCCAGCATGACACAGCATCCCCGCCTGGCTTCCCTGACGACAGCGGCCAGCATGACAAAGGATTCTCTGACAATGGGAGGAAGAGGTCTGCTCTCATTGTCTACGGCAGTCCTCACCGTGGTCACGCTCAGTGGCCGATGCTTCCCCACTCGCAGGGCTCAGCTTGGGCCCACACTTCTGCAGCCTCTACCTTGCACAGTGCGCTGTCTGTAAGGCAGCACCACCCCACTATCCTGCTAGCAATACCTGAGCACTGAACTCACCATGATCTTCCCTCCTACCTCAACCCCAGCAGACCCTGCTCCAGCAACCAGAAGTTCACACCTGGTTGTCCCCCCGGTGAGTGAGGCCACAAACCAGGGAGCCACTGAGAAGACTCCCTTATCCCCCAAGTCTAAGGAATCACTGCAGACTTTACTGCCTAACTAATTTTAATGTATGACCTTTGGTCCATCCTTAGATGCATGGCCCTTGTTCCAGGTCTCACCCCCTGTGACGTGGATGCCATGGGGAACCTGTTACTGCCTCACCAGCCCCATGGACACCCAGTTCCCAGTCCTGTTCCCTTCCGATCCAAGCAAGGCTGCACACTTCTCTGATTAAAGCCCTGCCTCTATGCCTTACCTGCAGGCTAAAAACCAAGGTCTGAAGCCAAGCTCACAAAGCTCCTCCACTCCGAGCACTGTCTGCCTCTCCGCCCTTGCATTTGACCTCACTGCTTGCGGTTCCTTCCTACACCCAGGCAGCCTTGTTCCTCCACAACCTGCGCACACCATGCCTTCTCCTTGAATGCCCTTCTCCCATCTCCTCTCCTGGCCAGTCCCTTTTCATCCATTAAGATTCAGCTCCTGAGCCATCTCCTTTAGGAAACCCTCCCTGACATCTGAGGCTGGAGCAGGTAGCTGCCCCTTGTCTGTGCCACTATAAGGGGCTTGGACTTCTCTCTACCTAGACTCCCCACATCACATTGAATGGAACGGTTTATGCGTCTGTCTCTCCCACTAGAAAGCAGGCTGCTTGAAGGCATGGGGCTATACCTGTTCACTGTTGTAGCCCCAGGGCCAAGGACAGAGACAGGCATAGAAACACAGCCCGATAACTACTGTGAAGCTCGCACCAACTGCAGGATGATCAAGTAAACCTCTTAGGTCTGCTCTACCCACCCCAAGCACCTAGTTTCCCCCTAACCATTTTTGGGCCATTGTCCCAGCCTAAAACCTCCTCCACCATGAGCCAGGTCTACTGTCAAATTCACCTCATCCATGAAACCATCCCAAACTGGCTCCACTCTACAGATCATTGCTATGGTAACTGCCTCCCATACTTTATCTCTCCTACCCCTTGGGTAAGTGAGCATGTGGGTCTGGCTCTATGGCTGAATAAGAGTGAACAGTAGGCATTAAGAAGCTCTGGGAAGTTCAAGGCTTTCTGTTCATCATAATGATGTCAGACTGCAAGGCACCTCAGCCCTGAGCACTGGACCTGAAGTCTGAAGTCAGGGTTCATATCCCTGCTCTACTGCTTACTTGTGACTTGGGCATGCCACTAACCACAAAGGCTCAGTTTCCTCTTCTGCAAAATGGGTATAACAACAACTGCCTCACAGACTGATAATGATAACTGCCTATTATAAAAGGCAGATGGGATAATTTGTGTGAAATACTTTGCAAACTGTAAAGCCAAATCAAGTGCAGGGTATTAAAGTAGCCCCGCTGTCAACCAACCACTATCCAACCTTTCTGTCCTCCTCCCCACCAGTAGTTTTGTCCTTACTTGAGTCAGTTGAGAATCAAATGAAATCTGTAGATTCTCTTCCTAGAAAAGTACACATGCATCCCAGCTTTGCCAACACTTCCAAAAGGTTCCTGAGGACCCTGACTGAGGGCGAGAAAGCCACAGACCAAGTTTGAGAGCACTGTAGGACACCAAGACCCTCCATCTTTCCCAAATACACACCTTCATGTGCTCATGAATGCCAAAGATGAAGATAAGGCAGGAAGGGCCAGTTGCGAAGGAAAGAAAAGTCAAGATGAAAAAATGAATTTCAGAGCTCTTCCCAGAACCAGAAGACAGGAGAGAAGAAGATAAAGAGTTCTCACTCTTTGGGAAGTAAGAACCCAACTTTTTTCCAGAAAACATTATGGTACCTAGAAAGAATATTGGATGAAATGTCAAATTCCAGGATTTTTTACCCACTCTGCTAAGGACTCACCATGACCTTGGGCAAGTCATTCCACTTCCCTAGGCTTCAGGTCTTCACATGAAGATCAGATCATCTTCAAAGTCCTCCCCAGCTCTGGGTGCCAGAGATCCAAGGATGTGTCTGTTCTCACCCCGTTGTGAACCACAGCTCTGGCCTTAATTCTGAAGTCAGAGGCATGCTGAGAGCACGGTGCCAACGCAGGGAGAAGGCCACCATTACAGCAAGGTTCTAAATTAAACTGCACGCAGCGGGAGGCAGGGGGCAAAGGAAAACCCAAACCTGAAAGGAAGCAGCTGAGCTCAGGGTGCTGGTGAGTCAGTGAGGCCCAGAGGTAGATGCCCCCTCCCCCTGCCATGCCAAGGACATCAAATAGGGCTGTGTTATCAGGTAAGTTATGCAGAAATGCCACCAAGTGTGGAGAATTCTCAGAAACTGCAATTTGCCTGCATGTTTGTACCTCCTGTTCTCTATCTGGGCTCAGGATTCTCTCTCCATCCTAACCACCCACCTCCTGTCTCCTCCTTCATGACCTGAGCTGCAAACAACATAACCTTAAAACAAGGGCAATGGAGCCCAAAACAGAAATGAAATTAGACAACAATATCTGGGACCAGACGGTGAGTTTGGGATTAGATAAAAAGCAGACTTGTATTAACACATCTACACAGACCTGTGAGGCAGAAACTCCTACACCCAGGCAGGGCCTGAGTGAGACCTTGACCAAAGCCACAACCTCTCCCTGAGTCACAGCACATCTGAGCTGAGGCAGGACCACGGAGAACACCTCCTTAGCTCCATGTCCCCAGAAGCCTGTTGGTTGGCTTCAGGGTAATTTCCACCAGCTGCCTAACTTCCACAGAAGAGCATACCTCTGGGCCCTCCCAGGAGGTTCCAAAAAGCCCGAAGTTCAGGATAACAAGGGCCATTAAGGTGTTTTTTCCCATTGCTTCCTTCTGCATTTGCTCTAGAATAAGAACTGGCATTATGGGCCCCTTGAAACCAACATATGTGAAACTGACTAAGTTCCAGGGTGACTGCTCTAAAATATTTATGATTTGTTCCCTCCTGTAGGTTGTGTTATTGCATTGCAACTTAACTATTTCTGCTCTACTATCTTTGTAGAGTAGCAGAGTATCTGGCCTAAGTGAGGCTGGTGCTTCATAAACATTTGCTGAACTTAATGAACATTTGTTAAATTTTATATGTACCCACTTCTAGATACACAAACACGTAGGTGCCCAGTACATATTGAGTGGATGGTTAATTAATTGATTAGTTGGCTAAACTTAATAACCCTCCAGGCTGTCTGACAACCTTCACGTGCATGAATTCTGAGAAATCCATGCAGGCAAGTATAAGTTCTTTGCTCCTTGAATTCAATGAAGACTCAATGAACACAGCCATATGAACATAGATAACTGTTACATGAACAGGCATACCATATGCATTTATTACATGCACATATGATTCTGGTAGAAACTAGATGTATCACAGCTGCTATCCATTCACCAACAGTAAATTATTAAATGTTTGGTAATAACAGCAATGCAGACTTCCCTTCTTTAGTGGCTGCTCTCATTAGGAATGGTTAGCAAATCAAGAGTGTTTTGAGAAAGAATATGTGTCAGTATAATATACTTTATTTCTTAGTTTCAGTATTTCCTGAGGTATCAAGAATCCACACTCAAAAAAAAGTGGCCACTATTAATTAAATGCCATAAGCTGAGAAAAGGGGGAATGTGGCCCTTCCCCCACCGAGAGGCCTTATGCAAGCCACATTTTTGAGCCTCAGTGTGTTCATCTGTAAAATGGGGCTAATACTCTCCTACCTCACAGGACCCTCTTAATAAATGCTATGATATCTGGGCGGGGGCGGGGGTGGAGGGAGGGGGTGTAAGAAAACCTGCCCTGTAAGGTCATACAAACATATTATTCTAGCAACCTGTTAATCACTGATGACACTGTGCCCTAGAATGTGTTACAAAACTACTGCCTCTGAGCATCCATTATCCAGGACAGATGCTTGACACAGATGAGGTGATCTGTGTGTAAATTGAATCCTGTGTCAAATACTCAGAGGGAGTTTCCCCAGACAACCTAAGCGTGTCCTGGCCACCTTCTAGCGTCTGTTCGGTGCATTCTGTTCACGTATAATTGGGTTTTCTTGAAAGCCAGGCCATTTCCTCGCGCAGCTCGAGCCTGCTAGGAGCCTGGATTCCCGAGGTTTTCAGCCTAGACCGGGCCCTGGGCAGGAGGAACTGGAAACGGACAGCCGGCAGCCCCTCCCTGCGCTCTGGGCGGCTCCTTCCTCTCGGCACCGGCCCCAGCAGCGGCGGCGCTCGCTAGCGCTGTGTCACTTTCGCCCTACCGAGGCTTTAGCCGCGGCCGAGCTGGCGGCTCCAGCGGCTTCCTCCTTGGTCGCGCGGGCCCCTGGCCTGGGAGATAATCCCCGGGCCGCAGAGACACAGCGCCGGGCGGGCGGCGGGCTGGGCCGGGTTGGGGCGCGCTGGGGCTGCCAGGCCGCCTTGGGCTCCCACTGTAGAGCCGGGACTGCGGTAGGCAGTCGCTGACTCTCCCAGGTCTGCGAAGGCAGCTGCGGTGAGCGCGGGCACGCACACCCACCGAACGCCTCAGTGCGGGGTCACCCCAGCGTGGACTGGGGGCGGCGCAGCCAAACTAACCCCCGCGCCGCCGGGTGGACCCCCAGTCTGCCGGGTCAGGGGGCGTCGCGGGCGCGGAGGGAGGGGCTGTGTGACTCAGTCGCACAGTGGACCTGGGACTCCTGCACCCAGGACCAGCACACGCGACCCTACGGTCTTCCCCGGCCCACAGCCGCACGGTCCCCTCTCCAGGTAACTCGGGCGTGCGCGCGCGGGGACACACGACCTCGACTCGGACGAGGAGGGGACTGGCGGGACCGGTCCCGCGGGGGATCGGGGCCCACGCGTGTCCCCACTACGCCGCGGTCTGCGGTCCCCGCCCCCCACACACACCGGAGCCGTGTGTACACACAAACAGCCGGGCGGGGGAGGCGACGCCTCACTCCTCGGGGTGGGGACGCACGCGGCGCCGCCAGCCAGCCCTCCCCTCTACACGCCGCACAGCCCGCCCTGCTCACACCCCCCAGCCCCAACCCAGAAAACTCCGCGGAACCAAACAGCCAACACCGCCCAGATAAGGGACTCAGACCGCCCCCTTCCCGATTGTCTTTAACCATCAATAGAGAAACACACTCGACTCAGGCGCGCAGTGTTCTGGACGCCCCCTCCGGCCATATCCAGGCACCGGCACGCGGCCCTCCGAGGCCCCAGACCTTCGCCTCAGCCCAAGCCATCGCCCCCGACCCCCCGCCCGCCCTCCCCCATGACCCGGGCCCGGGACAGTTACCTGCTAGTCGTGCTGATGAACCCGAGCCGGAGCCCACCCCACGGCCGCTCGGGTCACTGGCCACCCAGAGGTGGCTTTTCAGAGCCTGTCAAGTGAACCCCTCTCCGCCCGGCGTATCTATTCCCCAGGCCCCACTGCACCGCGGCTACAGGAATAATAAAAAAGCCAACAGAACCACGACTGTTGGGAACAACCAAAGGGGAGACCGCGACGGGTCCACCGATTTCGTTTCTTCCTCTGCTCCCATCCCCCGCTCCCCCCGCGGCCCACGGGCTCACCGGGGACGCAGGGAGGGGGCTGCGCCCTGTCTAGACGACAGCCATCCACAGACATCCCCGAGCCCGCGGGGACGGGCGCGCACACTCACACACGCCCGCTGCCACAGACACAATCAGTCACCGGGGAAGGGAGGGGCGGCGTGGAGACACACTCTCGGGGTCCCTCCCGCAGCCCCGAGTGCCGCAGCCCCCGGCCTCCAAACGCCACCCCGAGACGCACTCCCTACCTCGGCGGAGCGCGGTCTGAACAGCTGCAAGTTTGGCTGGTACTAAAGCAACTGCTCGATGCAGCAAATGCGGGCTTCAAAACAAAAGGGAGAGGAATCGCGCTCGCTCCCTTCCTCCCCCCGGGTCGGAACCCGGCACATGACAGCGGCTACACAGCGCAGCTCCAAAGCGAGCCAGGCTCCAGCCGTGCGCCCCCCAAGAGCCCTCCTTGGCGCCGGAGCTTCAGGGCCACGGCACCCCGCGGGGCGGAGAACCGGGCAGGGAATGGGACAAACCCAGGGAGGGGGCGACACTGTGGAGTGCAGTTCCCCACCGAGGGGGAGGAAGGGATGGTAGATGGGTGCGGACACCCCGCTGGCCCAGGCGCAGGGAGGGGGAAAGGGGCTGATTGTTTGGGGCGGTTTTCCTGGATTTATCTATAAGCACGCGCACGTCACGCAGCCCTCCTCCCGGGTACCCGAATCGATCAGCAAGCTGAGGTGACTATAAGAGGAGGACGGGAGAGGAGATGCTCACCTCGGGGTTCCTCTGGCCGCCGCGCCAAGCCCGAGTCGGGGGTGGGGGAAGGGGGCAGGGAAGGGGAAGGGAGGGACGAGGCTCCGGAGAGCCGACTCCTGCCTCGAGTTCGGAGCGTCCCAGCCGCGGAGGGGATCGGGCGCCGCAGCGCACAGACCCAGCAGAGAGGGGAGGGAGGGAGGGAAGGGAAACAGGGAGGGAGGGGCGGGTAGGGGGGAGGGAGTAGAGGAAGGAAAAAAAATGATCCCTGATCTGACACAGGGAAAGAGAATGTAGAGAGTGACGTCTAGGCCCCGCCCTCCCCTCCGGCCACGTGCAAAGACTTGAAAGGAAAGAGGGCGGCGGGAGGCCTGCTGGGTAATGTAGTTCGCCTTTCTTTTCCAGGATGGCGGGCCCTAGAGAGCGGGGTGGCCCCGGGACGCTCGGGATGTCGGCTTAGCTGCCAAGACAGCCCAGTCTACCGACGCCAAAACCCGCCGCCCAGAGACCCCACGGCACTGGCGCAGCCGTGGGTGGGGGCTTCTGCGGTGGGAGACCTGGGGCCTTAGGCAAAGTCCAGGCTTACAGGGAAATGTTGGTTTTAGAGTCAGAAAGGCTTTAAGGATGAGAACTTCCGTGCTGAAAGTGCAAAGTCTGTGCTAATGGCAGATAAAAAGGAGCTTTGTGTATGCACTGGGGGGCTCATGTGGCGTGATTAATGCCGCACTAAATGCCACCGTCAGTTATTGAGATGCATATGTTATAATTAACATTTGAGCATCTCTGTGTCAGGGGCTGGCTGTTGTAATTAGATATGCACTTTGCAACCAATTAATTTTCCTTCGGCCAAACTAAGGGCTGGGACGGGGTAGTTGGGAGAATTCAACGTAGTGGATAATTCAGTAATAACCAGATCACCAATGTTTTTGTTAAAACTGAGCTTGGTACAGAGAGGCCTTCAGGAGAAATACTGAATAAAGTAGTGTATACCCCAACAAGGAAGGGGGCTAGAAATTCATTAGAGGAACCATGTAATGCAGTATAAACTGCTGTAGAAACCCATTTATTCATTAGTTTATATTCACATTTAGTGAGCACTTCCCACAGACCAGAAACGTCTAGGAATGCCAAGACAGGTAAGACCCACAGTCTGTGCGCTCAAGGAGCTCAGTCCAGTATAGGAAAGTACTATACAAGGGATAAATCAGCGCTTAACACAAAGTACTGTGAAATTCCCCCCACCACACAACCTGGAGCAGCCAAATGGATGGATGGAGGGTGTGTGGGGCGTGGTAGAGGATCAGGAAGACTTCCTGGAGGAAGTGATACTTGAGCAAAGAATTTCTAAGATTTTTTTTTTTTTTTTTGAGACGGAGTCTCTCTCTGTCTCTCAGGCTGGAGTGCAGTGGCGCCATCTCAGCTCACTGCAAGCTCCGCCTCCTGGGTTCACGTCATTCTCCTGCCTCAGCCTCCCCAGTAGCTGGGACTACAGGCGCTGGCCACCATGCCTGGCCAATTTTTTTTTTTTGTATTTTTAGTAGAGACAGGGTTTCACTGTGTTAGCCAGGATGGTCTCGATCTCCTGACCTCGTGATCCACCCACCTCAGCTTCCCAAAGTGCTGGGATTACAAGTTTGAGCCACTGTGCCCGGCAAGAATTTCTAGAATTTTTAACAAAGAGAAAGGAAAGGATAAGCATCTGATTAAGGTTAAAGGGTACAAAGTCTTCAGATGAGAGAAGAGACCTAATTTGAAAGGTCCCAGGCCTACAATCCCAGCACTTTTGGAGCCTGGGGAGCTCCAGACCACCCTGGGCAACACAGCACGACTCCTTCTCTACAGAAAATTTTAAAAATTAGCCTTGGCGCGTGGCATGGGCCTTGAAGAACGGGCAGGATTTTGTTTTGTGTGGAGAACTTGTCTCCTGGGCTGGAGACACAAAACAGCATAGACATTCGCATCCTATAGAACAACTCATTTGATTCTTGTACCAAAGGCCACGGTGGCTGTCGTTTCCTCCCTTCTGGAGGGAGGCAACAGGCCCAGAGAGTTAAGCAACTCATGCCCAGCCATGATTCGGTACAGAGTGGGTGCTGGAGGCCAGTTGTCTAGGTGGCAGGCCCCTGTCGCCCACTCCAAAGGAACAGGTTTAAGCACACCTGACTCTTCCCATTGGTTTGTCCCTCAGCGTTTATGCTCATTGGCTCAGCAGTGAGTTATTTGTATGCTTTAACATCTGGACAATTTCCTGGGTTTATAAAATATTAAATAATAGTACTGGAATCTACACATTCAGCAAATTCCCATTTACTTACCTTGTTGTCATTGTTGGTTTTTACATATTGTGTGACAGGCACGCCACCTGCAAAGGAAATAAGAATAAAATTGTCTGGGTCTTGGCTTTGCTTTGGCTTAAACCACACCCTCAGAGGTGAGCAGAGGCTAGAGGCCGAGGAATATGTGGAATGTGAAGCTTCCACCGAGAGTACACACCTCCGTTTAGGGTATGTACCTAGGGTAAGAGGGGCAGTGGGAACCACAGGCTCTGGCGTCAGTGTGACCCCTGGGTTTGAATCCCAGGCATGATATATCCTGGCTCTGTGACCTTGGGCAGCTTACTTAACATTCATAAGGGATGACCTTGGGCCACTTACTCAACAACTTTTCTTGGCCTTGTGAGAACCAGTGGTGATCATGGGTTTATACTGGCTGTGTCACATGGAAAGTGCTCAAAGATGGTTGATGCCCTTTCTTGTCCTGAGTCTTTCTGGCCCTCGAAAATGATCCCTGAATTTTTCTTTCTGCAGACTCACACCAGCAGAGCTAGTAGTGCAGGAAGGATTTCTGAGGGTGACGCATCTTAATATGTGAAATCAGTTAGGTTTGTCTTCAAGGAACCTGGACCCAATTCTAATCTTCACCTGCTCCTGGCCTAGGTCTCTTAACCCACATCAGCTGAAGTTCTTCATGCTCCTCCCCTCCCTACCCTGCTGCCCCACCTAATGTTGCCTCCTCTGGGCAGTGCCTGGGATTTTGCATTGCTGCTGCCTGCCCACCCAAACTTCTCTCCTGTTTTTCACATCCTCGGTGCCTGGCTCTCTGCTCTACCTCCAGTCTAATAAACTGTCATTAACATATAAGACATTCTTCTGATTCTCTCCTCCAACTCTGACACTTTTGTCTTCTTATTGAGAGCTCTCTTCAGTGGCCTCTGATGACGGGCATTTCAGGCTGCAAGGGGGATCTTTGTTTGAGAGGAAGGCCTTGTAGTTGCCTCAGACCAGAGTTCCCCCAGGTGGGAGGCCTGGGGCTTATGTGGCCCATTGTCTGTTGTTCCTTCTCTGCTCTGGGATTGATTTCATGCCCAACCTGCAGGCTTCTGTCAGAAGAGCTGCTCGGTGCAGAGTGAAGGAACTGGAGATTCCTGAAGCAAATGATGCTGGCATTGGTTTAATTGTGACCGATTTTGCGGGGCCAGGAGTTGCCCCTGTCTGCCTCGAAATGAAAAGCCAGAATGTTTTGCCTTGTTTTAAGGAGTTGCTTCTCCTCGTTCACACTTGCCTAAGATAGCAGCAAAAAGTACTAGTTCTCCTTTCTTCCCATGACTTCTCTCCACCCACACCCATAGCCGTAGCCATTCCAGGGAAAAGTTACTAGTCAGTACACACATTGACTGAAGGCCTAGTGGGAGCCTACCAAGGTGGTGGGTGAGAGAAGCTACCTACCTTCAGTAGCTGAGACCAGGCTGATGCTCAGCAGATTACAGGAAAATGAATGAAGTGCCCCCACTGTGTGAAAGTGATGTCAAATGAACTAAGAGTTCCCAGTGAGCTACAAGGGTCAGAGAAGGCTTCTGGGAGGAAGGCGGGGCTACATCCGCTTGTTACTTCCCACTGGGAGAAGGTCAGCAGTGGCCAAAATTCCTGTTATGCGGTGTTGACCCGGGAGGCATTGTAGAACTAGTGACTTACTGTGGGAGCTAGAGAATGGCTTCATCATGCAGTTTGGAGGCCACTGACCCCCCAGAAGGAAGGAAGTTGCTAGTCTAGTGTCTACGCTCTGTAACCGTGGTGTTGGCCTGGAGAGATAACAGCTTGATAGAACCAGGTGAAATTTCACCCATGCCTCATCTCACCTTCCACTACACAACCCCAAAGACCAACACCTGAAAGGCACATGCAAAGTGATCCGCTAAGGTTGAAGTCAGTGGTGGAGAAGGGATGTGAATAGAGAACGATGAGCTTGAGAAAAGCAAAAATGCAATATGAAATAAAACAATTGAATATTTATTGGGAGCACGCTGTGCCTAAGGCATGACAAGGCACCCTGGGGAACACAGCGTGTGAAACGGGGTCCTGGGTCCCACCTGCCCCTCTCCTGCTGTGTGACATTTCCTCTCTCTGGGCCTCAGTTTCCACACCTGTAAAATGAGAAGGTTGGCTTTGATGATCTCTAAGATCTTCTCCACACCTGAAATTCTCCCTTCAAGAATGTTACAATCTCACTGGCAAAAGAAGCAAGAAAATTAAGTAGCCAAAAGGATGAATTTTTAGCTGTTTAATTCCAGCAGAGCAGGAAAGGTTTGTAATATTTGTTAAACAAAGCCCTGAAGTCCATGAGGGAATATAAAACAAGCAGATTTCCTTTTGCAAGATTTAAGGACATGGACTGATTCAATGTCAGCGCGTGAGTCATCAGACATTCCTCAAGTCTCCCAGAGTTCAAGGTCAGACCTCATAAGTCAGTGGCATGAGAACCACAGCCTTGTTCGTGGTGAAGGCCTGGGCAAAGATACACCCCACGTCTCTGCAAGAGACAAGTTTCCTTGTTTGCCAGTCTACACTCTAAAAAAAATGAGAGGGGCAGGCAATGCTAATCAGACCACAGGTATACACCTGATCTAAGGGAACTTGGGCTAGGCTGGACTTGAGTGGACATGGCTCCATCAGAGGAACTGAGCCAATCAGAATTCCTCTTGTAAGAATCTGAAGTAAGAGGCTGAGAAACCTCTCTCTGCTCATTGGTGATGGCTGCTTAGGTCAAGGCTTGTGTTTTAGGTGGGTTGGGTGGAAGATAAATAAGCAGAGGGAGTGAGTGGAGGTGGGGAAGAAGAGGGAGAGGGAAAGACAGATGTTAGAGTAGCCTCAGTTCCTTACCTTTTCAGTTCTCCCTCACTGGGTGCTCTACTGTGTCTCTCTTGGACTCCTGATAACTCTGTGATATCGTTTAGATCTCTATTCCCTCTGAATCTCATGTGGAATTATAATCCTCAGTGTTGGAGGTGGGGCCTGGTGGGACATGGTTGGATCATGGAGGTGGATTTCTCATGAATGGTTTAGCACCATTCTGTTGGTGCTATCCTCACAATAGTGAGTGAGTTCATGTGAGATCTGGTCATTTAAAAGTATGTGGCACTTCCCCACCTCTCTCTCTCTCTCTCTCTCTCTCTCTGTCTCTCTCTTGCTTCTCCTTTCACCATGTTACTTGAAAGCTCTCATTTCACCTTGCACCATGAGTAAAAGCTTCCTGAGCCCTCCCCAGAAGCAGGTGTCAGTGTTATGCTTCCTGTACATCCTATAGAATCATGAGCCAATTAAACCTCTTTCCTTATAAATTACTCAGCCTCAGGTATTTCTTTATAGCAATGCAAGAATAGCCTAATACCCTCTGTATTCTTATAGTAATCCCCTTTAATTTGCGCTAGGTTGAGTGACTTCTGATCTTTGTAGTTTGAAGACCCACATCTAGAATGGCCTGAAAGACAGGAAGTGCAGAGAGAGGAGTTAGGCCATTATGGTCCCTCTAGCTGGGACTGTCCCCCTCCTGAAGATGCCCTTCCGTTTTCTATCCCAGGTGTCTCCCTCTTCAGTCAGTTTATTTATCCTGTCTGCTCAAGTCTTATTCTGAAATATCTGCAGAATAATTGCCCTTGAGCCTTCCAGGATCTCTAAGTCCCCTTTCAAAGAACAATAGCTACTATATTAATTGAGCTATTACTATTCACAGAGCAACAAGCGAAACTTTTTTTTGTGCTTTGTCTCACTTAGTTGGCAAAGCAACTTTTACAGTGGAACAAACTGAGACGGGAAGGGGTGAAGTAGCTTACCAAGGGGCACACAACCAGTGGGTAGATGGTGGTCCGCCCAGAGCTGTGGGCCTCGGAGCAAGTGAGCTTAACCATGCCCCTCATCTCAAAACATGAGGATCCACCTTCTCCGAGTCCCTGGCAAGCACCTGTACTCCAGCTGCAGGAAATATTGGAAACATCATTCTTCCTCAGTGGTACATTTTTAATAAAGTGTTTTTTTCTTTTAAACTAAGACTTCAGAGATGTGTGTGTGTTCATTTATGTTAATGATTCTAAAGGTCCTTTGCTCTTAGGGAAGATTACTGTTTTCGCCTATTTTTAACGTAAACAATTTTTTTAATAAATATCACAATATTTTCTTCAGGCACCCTGGTGGCTCATTTTGGGACATACGTAGTAGGGTGTCCACATACTATATTCTGGATTTTAAGTGTTTGTCATATTCTCTAATTTGTTAATAAGAAAATGATTGCAGGAAATAATGAAGATGCAATCAATAAATCCGAATGAGGTTCCATGGCTTTCTTTCCCTATTTATTTGTATATTTTATGTTTTACATTTTCAACAAGTGATTTATCATGTGGAATTATAATAGCTGAGATGGCATTGCTTATGCATGTTTGCATGTTGCTTTTCTAATGTAATAAAATAAAACATTTTCTGTGTTATCAAAAATCTTTATAGATGACATTTAAAAATTATTTAAGTGACCCTTTATACCCTGGTATTTATTATATATAATACATTTGTTCAAAGTTAAATAGGAATGACCAGCACACACACAAGTGGACATTAATTTAGGCTTACGGAACCTCACAGTTTAGTTCAGACGACAGACACATTTTAAACAGAAATGGCAGTAAAAGATTAAAATCCAAGCTGTGCTGTATGTGTAATATAGACAGAGTGATTGCTCAGGGAAAAGGCAACCCTTGAAAGCTAGAGCAGCAGAGAGAGGTTGGAGGGAGAAGTGGACCCAGGCCAGGCCTGAGTGTGCTGGGATGGGACCAGGGCTGCAAAGGGGGCTTTCCCAGTGATAGGCAGGCAGGAGCTTAGAAGTGGGAATTCACATCGGGGAGGGGCTGAGCAGTGGGGAGGACAAGGCATGAAGTCGAGAAAGTTAGTTATGTGTCATTGGCTTAAGACTGGACTCAAGAGGCAGACACCAGGATTTGCATCCTGCCTTCACCTTTTATCACCACTTGACCTTGGGCAACTCTAAGCTTCTATCTCCTCTACAAAAGAGAGAAATAATAGAACATATCTCAGTAAGTCATTATAAGGATTAAAGGAGATGATGTATACAAGGTACTTCACACGTAGTAAGGGCTTATAGTAAGGCCAGGTTTTATTTTTTGGTTATTATTGTTGTTATTTTTGCTGTTACCCCAGGGATAGGCTGTGTGGGACCAGGGAAAAAGTTTTGACCAATTTGCACTTTATTCTATGACTCAAGAGGATGAGATTAGATTTTGTTTTTCAGTCATATATAATTCAGGTAGACAGTGGAGTGTGGCCCAGACTGTGGGAGCCACTCCCAGCCTGACCTAGACTGTGAGATCCACCCCTGGCCTGAGCCCCAATCCCAGTAATCCTCATCCTCATCTTCAGCAAGGCCTCTGAGGGTTCAGTGGAACTCGAGGAATCAGGAGCTGTTCTCATGGTTTTTCATGAGCTGACATTCTGTGCCTCTCTCACATGCAGATCCACATACTCTCACCCCACCTCTTTTTCTGTTTTGACAATGTTATCAGATTTGTTTATATGCTACTCTTTCCAGAAAGGGCTCAAGACAGCTTTCTAAATTCTAAAATGTACCTACTAGTATATAAAAATAGGAATTTACACAAAAGACACCTTGTAAGATGGTTATCCCTTTTACAAAAGGAGTAACCAGCATTTCTTTAAATAGCAGCACATCTGGTGCATGCAACATCAGACCTGACTGGCCAAATTTTGCCTCATCAGCAGCTTTCTGGAATGTGTCTTCGGTATCAGTGTGTTTCACAGCATTACCCCCCATTATCACCTTCACAGGAGTCAGCTGATTTTCATCAAGTTTGGGACTTGAACAGAGGCAAAGGGTATGTGAAACCCTTGAATTTACTTTGTGCAGAGCTAAGTGATTGAATGGGATCTGGTCTAGAAAGCTCTGAGCTGCCACTTGGTCAGGGAACCCTGCTTGGGAGAGGTGGCAGAGGAGGTTTTCAGAAAAACAAGGGAGGATTCTTGTTAGCTGATGTGGCCTGGGAGACCATCCTAGGGGAAGAGAGCAGTGTAGGGGAAATGCCAGGCTGCTGTGCTCCCTGTGGGGCAGTGGCAGAGGTGACAAGCCAGCCTGGGATCTCAGACTGGGCCACAGAAGAGAGGAGAGCTGCCTGGTGACAATTCACCTGTCCTCCCCCTAGAAAACAATTTTGGCTTGACACAGACATAAGACGTGAAACATTCTCTGTTTGCTATATCTATATATTTCCGGACTTAGCAATCATACCCTATGCTATAGTTACTATATCCCAACACATTCATCTAACACATTATTTTTTTTGACAAAAAGCATGTGTTGGGAACTTAATCCCTAAAGCAACAGTGTTGGGGAGTAGGACCTAATAGAAGATGTTTAAGTCATGATGTCTCCATCCCGTAATGGATTAATGCTAATTACAAGAGGGCTTGAATCTGTGAGTTTGATCTCTTGCTCATGTGTGCTGTCTTGTCCTTCCACCTTCCACTATAGGATGACACAGCAAGAAGGCCCTCGCAAGATGTGGGCTCCTATACCTTAGACTTTCAACCTCCAGAAAGGTAAGAAATAAATATCTTCTGTTCTGTATAAATTACCCAGTCTCAGGTATTCTGTTATAGCACCACAAAATGGACTAAGACAACCTTTCAGTGGGCATGTTGCTGTGGCAACCTTAAAAGTCACTGGAGGGCATCTATAATTGGCAGAAAATGGTATTAATTTAGTTACAGTTTATTTTTTTTTCTGGGAGGAGTTTTTTAGTCTTAGGCTGCTTAAAGTACTCACATGTGATCTTTTTGCCTGAGCAGACTAATAATCACCTTGCAATTTAATTACTAAGCCAGTACCAGTGAATTCTTCTCCTGTCAATTGAGTTGTAATTTTTTAATACCAGCTTCTTGGGCAGGGCCTATCTCTGGAAGCTGTGGTTACCCAGACACAAATCACAACCAGTGCTGTGCTTTGTGAAACCAGTCAACTGTGGAATCAGCTGGAGTGATCATTGACAAATGCAAGCATGTTCTGAGTGGCTCATCTGTCGGCTATGACAGGCATTCAGTTCTGCTAAAGAGCATTCCGGGTTGACCACTGTCACTTCTCCATTCCCTACAATCTTCTACCACAGGATATGTTCCCATTTCCTAGGTATGGAAAACTCCTAATCATGGTGGTTATTTTACAATTTTAAAATAGTAAAAATCTTTTTATTAAAAAAAGGTAAAATACATGTGACATAAAGTGTACCATCTTAAACATTTAAGTGTATGCTTACTGCACACTTAAAACTGGCATTGGTAAATTCACACTGTTGTGCTTCCGTCACTAGCATTCATCAACAAAATTCTTCATCTTGCAAAACTAAAGCTATGTACTCATTAAAACACAATTCTCCATTCTCTGCTGCCCCCAGCTCCTAGAAACCACTAATTTACATTTTGTTAATATGAATTTGGCTAATCTAAGTGCCTCATGTAAGTAAAATCATATAGTATTTGTCCTTTTATGACCAGCTTACATCACTTAGCATAATGTCCTCAAGGTTATTCCATGTTAGCTTGGAATACCTTATTCTAAGGTAGCATGTGTCAGAATTTCATTTCTTTTTAAGAGTGAATAGTATTCCATTTCATGTATGTGCCACATTTTGAATACCCGCTTGTGCATGGATGCACACTTGGGTCACTTCCACTTTTTGGCTGTTGTGAATCATGCTGTTATGAATGTGGACAAAATACCTCTTTGAGTCCTCACTTTGATTTCTTTTGAATATACCCAGAAGTGAAATTGCTGGATTATATGGTAATTCTACTTTTAGTTTTTTGAGGAACTACCATACTGTTTTCCATAGTGGCTACACCATTTTACATTCCCACAACAGTGCACGAACATTCCAATTGTTCTGCTTCCTTGCCAATACTTGTTATTTTCCATTTTTTTGTTTGCCTGTTTTGGATAGTGGCCATTCTAATAGGTGTGATGTAGTCATAGTTATTTTTTTAAGGGGAAGGCTTGTCTAACCTTAACATTTAATGATAATAGGACTTCCAAAAGCAATTATAATAGCTGACATTAATTGAACACATAACATAGGGTAGACACTCTATGTTGCCACATTCAATCCTCAAATCAACCCCATGAGTAATGTGCCATCATCATTCTCATTTTACAGATGAATAAACTGAGACCTAGAGAGTTTATATAATTTGTGATTTGTCCAAGATCACATAACCAGATAATCATTCTGTACCTTTGAATGTAGACACTGAGGAAGCTATAGGATTCCTCAGTACAGAACAAGACCTGCTTATTGGTGGACAAGACAACCTCTAGTAAGGCAGCCCTTTGCATGTATTTCTAAAATTTGGTGACTTTCCTTAGTGATGACAACAAACAATATTGAAGACAACGATGGTGATGATGTTAAAAAAAAGAAAAAAGGAATTGAATATAAGCAAACATTCAGCTCTAATCTCCATATGTAAAAAAATCCCTAAAATCCCCAATATTTGAACATTACATATTCGTAGAGAACTAAATTAGAGGGTGAGTATTCATATAATGGAATTATTTGCCTTATAGAAGGATTCACTGCATTATCTTCTGCTGTGACAAGCTTTCCCAGTTCATTTAAAATAGGAATTAATTTATAACAATGTGATGTATATATAGTTTTCCCTAGAACACTTCTATTGCTCAGCGTGAAGCCAAATCAGGTTGCTAAAATGATTTTGATTGCTGGATAATGATAGTGGGGAATATTTGCTCACTTCAGCATTTGAGGATTCCAACTAGGACAGGATTTGTAGACCTAACTGTCAAACCACTATCCTTAATCTTGGTGGAATTATGAAGACCAGAAAAATGCCAAAAAACAGGGGGAACAGATCATTAAACAAAAAGTTTGCAAGCACTTATGAAGAAGTAATCATGTGGAGACTCCTTAACAGGACCTAAATAAAAAGACAAGTCAATCTTTTCTTATCATCATAATGTTAATAGAAAATTAGAACACAGAGGGTCATATCTTTGTTATATATCTACAATCTCCTCTGACCTCATGAAGAAAACGTAATGCTGATGGGTAAGAACACATGACTAGATGAGCAGTTACTTCTGACTTTTTAGTGTGTTGGTGGAAGATTTCTGTCTAGCTAATCAGCACTCAGTAGTGCATCCCCACCCAATCAATTAGGAATTGCATTCAGCTGCTAATAACAGAGATACAAATTACAGCAGCTTAAGGAAAGATTTCTCTCCACATTAAGAAAAATGGTACAGCCACTTTGGAAGACAGTTTGGCAGCTTCTTACAGAACTAAACACACTCTTATCATACAATCTAGCAGTAGCTCTCCTTGGTACTCACCCAAATGAGTTGAAAACTTACGTCCACACAAAAACCTACACATAAATGTTTATAGCAGCTTTATTCATAATTGCCAAAGCTTGGAAACAACCAAGATGTCTTTCAATAGGTGAGTGGATAAACAAACTGTGGGACATTCAGACAATGGAAAATTATTCAGCGATGAAAAGAAATGAGTTATCAAGCTACAAAAAGACATGGAAGAATCCGAAATGCATGTTGCTAAGCAAAAGAAGCTAGTCTGAAAAGGCTACATACTGTACAATTCCAACTATATGACACTATGGAGAAGGCAAAACCTCAGGGACAGTAAAAAGATCAGTGGTTGCCAGGGATTAGCAGGGAGAGAGGGATGAATAGGCAGAGGAGTTTTAGGCAGTGACACTACTCTGTACAATACTATAATGGTGGATAAAAGTCATCATGCCTTCATCAAAACTCATAGAATCTACGCAAGAGTGAACCCTAAGGGAAACTATAGATTTTAGTTAACAATAACACAACAATATTGGCTCATCAACTGTAATAAATGTACCACACTCATTCATGATATCAATACTAGGGGAACCGGTGGGGGTGGTGTCGGGAATTTGGGAAGTCTGTACTTTCTGCTCAATTTTTCTGTAAACCTGAAACTGCTCATAAGTTTTAAAAAAATCGATTAATTAAAAAAATACAAAAATCAAAACTGAGGAAGAAAAATGACCAGAGTTAGGCAGTCTCATGTTGGTGTGATGGCTGCGTGGCCATCAGGGTCGCAGTTCCTCCCATCTTCCCACTTTACCTTCCCCAGTGTGTGGCTTCCGCTGTCAAAGTTTACTCATGGTCACAAAGTGGTCAGTTTGTGAAAGTGGGATGGCTTGGGTCATCTGAATATCCTGTAATAGCAGAAGGAGAGGGGGAAAGGCAAAGGGCACCTAGTTTTCTACCAAGTCAGTCCCCTTAAAGAGATTTCCTAATTGAATATAGACTGCATATTAGATGATATTAAGGAAATATTGTTAATTTTGTTAGGTATGATATTAATATTGTGGTTACATTTAAAAAGAAAGTCTTTATCTCTTAGAGAGACACACTGAAATATTTGTGGGTGGAAATCATATAATGTCTGGTCTGAGCTTTAAAATAATCTAGAAAAAAAAAGACAAGTGGAAGGACAGATGGAACAAGAATGGCAAATGTTGATTCCTGCCACACCAAGTTGATAGTTGATAGCTATAAAACTATGTGAAGAGTATACTGAGGTTCTTGCAGTATTTTCTGTACTTGTGCATAGTTTGGACTTTTTTTATTATAAAAAGTAAAAAAAAAAAAAAAGATTAGGTGTAGTGGTTCACACCTGTAATCCTAGTGCTTTGGAAGGCTGAGGTAGGAGGATTGCTTGAGGCTAGGAGTTTGAGACCCACCTGGGCAACATAGTGAGACCTCATCTCTACAAAAATAAAAATAAACAATTAGCCAGGCATAGTGATACATGCCTTGGTCCTAGCTTCTCTGGAGGCTGAGGTAGGAGGATCACTTGAACCTGGGAGGTTGAGACTGCAGTGAGCCGTGATCACTTCACTGCATTTCAGCCTGGGCAACAGAGTGAGATCCTGACACAAAAACAAAAAAGTTAAAAAAAGAATCTACACACATTTCACTGTCCATCCCTGTTTGCTGGGGAGAGGCTGGGAAATGGATTTTTACCTGAGCGTTTGTTATATTCAAGAATGTAGAGTCCTGTTGGTAAGGAAGAGGGAGTGTGGATATTTAGTAGGTAGCCAGCATGGCTGCCATACTCACTAAAGATAAGCCATCAAAAACTGCTGTTCTGGCATAGCCTTCATATCAGATGGACCCTGTTCACCAAACCATATTTTCCTCATTATTGCCAGGACAGCCCATGGGTTGGACTTGCCAGAAGACTTAATCCTGCTCTCATTCCTACTACCTGGAATGTTCTCCCCGAGCCAGGATTCATTTCTTCCCTCTCTCCCACTCCTTCACTGGGCTTTATGCCCCCTGTTTTTTTAGGACTCAACTCACAAGTTGCATCCTCCAAAAGCTGCCTGCCTCCTCCCCAGCCCCACATGGTGTTAAACTCCCTCCTGGGCTCCCACATCTCCTGTGTTGGCCCCTACGACAATACTTATACCTCAAATTGTGACATCCTTTTACTTATTTCCTTCCACCACCAAACTAAAAATCCCTGAGGACAAGTGCTAAGTCATCTGTGCCTCAGTACCTCCCATACCTGTCAGAGTACCTGAGACACACACAGAATGGAACTTATGAACCAGATTACAGCACTTATCCTTGGAAGAGCAACATCAACATCAATAGTAGCTAGCCTTTCTTCAGCATTTAATATGTGCCAAGTTTCGTGCATGCATTATTTCACTGAATCCTCAGGAGACCCCTCTGTGATGGGTATTATCATTTCCATTTCACAAAGGAGAAAACCAAGGCTCAGAGAGGTCATTAATGTGTGGGTTTTGTAAGAGGTGCATCGTGGATTCCAACCTCCTTCCTACACCAACCGTAAGTGCCCATCACTCCCCTCGGCAGCAGCAGGCCCCATGAGGCAGCGCAATAGACCCAGGAAGTATACGACCTTGGCATGGGAGAATTTCCTTAGGTAGTCATGGGAGCAGATCCTGGCGTGCAGCTGTGGCCCTGCCCCCTGAGTAAGAATATAAAAGGGCAATTCCTGCCACACCAAACAAGTCCTTCCACTTGGTGAATTCATCCCTTCGTGTGGTGCGTGGTGAGGTCTGTGGCGACTAGGACCAGTGACCACTGCACTCCAGGGATAGGCCTGTGAGGAGGCAAGGAGACAGGAGACTCTCTTGGGGCACAGACTCTCTGCCACACCTTTGCCCAGCTTGCCTCCTGGTTGGAGGTGGTGATCCCAGATGAGGGGCTCTGTGAGCCATGGGTTTTGCCATTCAATCCTGCGGGTTCGCCCTGGTGCAGGGCTCGCATGGATGGCAGAGCTTCAGTGCAGGGCTCAGATGTGAGGCAGATTCTATCGTCAGTTCCTCTTCATCCTCTGGCACATGCTTCCTAAAGGAAATGGATGGCAGACACCAAGGCGGTACTCTCTCCCACTTCTCTCACTCTGATGTGCCTCTGTTGACCAACAGTGGTGATGGGGGAAAGGAAGAGGTAGCTGCAGAATCTCACAGTCTTACTACATCCTGTCTTCAGTTTAATTTTCCAGCAATATCAAAAAATCAATTCGCCTACTGCCTTACACACATTTAATGGGCTGGTTCTTGCCCCTGGTTGTGGTAAACCTTGGTTCACCCAGTTTCCTTTGGCTAAAATGTGATCCCCACCCCACCTCCAGCCCTCTGTTCATCCTACACTCAGTTGTCACTTCCTTCAGGAAGTCTTCTTGGGTTTCTTGCTCTGGACTCCCTAAAATACCCTGTCCGTATCTCTACATTGCAGTGGTAAAAATACTATGTAGGGTTTTTTTATGGATCTTCCCCCCAATAGATTATGAGTCTTAACACCACACATTTGCTTCTTCCCCTTCATATGCACAGTGCCGTGACAGCCAAAAGATATATAGGTATTCAATAAATATCAATAATTATGCCTCACTTTTTAATTTTAATTTTTATTATTTATTATACTTTAAGTTCTGGGATACATGTGCAGAACATGCATGTTTGTTACATAGGTATACATGTGCCATGGTGGTTTGCTGCACCCATCAACCTGTCATCTAGATTTTAAGCCTCACATGCATTAGGTATTTGTCCTAATGCTCTCCCTCCCCTTGCCCCCCAACCCCCGACAGGCCCTGATGTGTGATGTTCCCCTCCCTGTGTCCACGTGTTCTCATTGTTCAATTCCCACTTATGAGTGAGAACATGCAGTATTTGGTTTTCTGTTCCTGTGTTAGTTTGCTGAGAATGATGGTTTCCAGCTTCAACCATGTCCTGCAAAGGACATGAACTCATCCTTTTTTATAGCTGCATAGTATTCCATGTTGTATATGTGCCACATTTTCTTTATCCACTCTATCATTGATGGGCATTTGGATTGGTTTCAAGTCTTTGCTGTTGTGAATAGTGCAGCAATATACATAAGTGTGCATGTGTCTTTATGGTAGAATGATTTATAATCCTTTGGTTATCTATCCAGTAATAGGATTGCTGGGTCAAATGGTATTTCCAGTTCTAGATCCTTGAGGAATTGCCACACCGTCTTCCACAATGGTTGAACTAATTTACACTCCCACCAACAGTGTAAAAGCATTCCTATTTCTTCACATCCTCTCCAGCATCTGTTGTTTCCTGACTTTTTAATGATGGCCATTCTAACTGGTGTGAGATGGTATCTCATTGTGGTTTTGATTTGCATTTCTCTAATGACTATGCCTTACTTTTATCCAGCATTTACTATGGACCAGGGAGCCTGCTAAGAACATTACCTGCAGTATGTCTTTTTGTTGTTGGTGTTGTTCGTTTTGAGACAGCGGATCGCTCTGTTGCCCAGCTGGAGTGTGTTGGTACGATAATAGCTAACAGCAGCCTCAATCTCCTGGGCTCGAGTGATCCTCCCACCTCAGCTTTCCAAGTAACTGGGACCACAGGTGGTTGCCACCATGCCTAACTAATTTTTTAATGTTTTGTGGAGACAGAGTCTTTCTATATTGCCCAGGCTGGTCTTGAACTCCTGAGCTCAAGTGATCTCCCACCTCAGCCTCCCAAAGTTCTGGGATTACAGGTGTAAGCCACCCTACCTGGCCTGCAGTATGTATTTTAATCTTCAAGGAGCTAGGCACCAATAGTCTCTTCATTTTACAGATGAGAAGCCCAAGACCTGAAAAGATTAAATTACTTGCCCAAAGTAACTCAGGTAACTAGGACTCAAAATACAAGCATTAGGACTCCATACTTTTAAATACTGCAGGATACACTCTCCTCCAAATACATGTAGAATGTAGGGATAAATGTTTTTTGTGAGCTGTATGTGCATTGCTAAAACTTACATGTTTCTGGGGGCAAAAAAGAGGGTGAAATAAAGCCCAGAGATTCACATTTGGAGGCCAGGAAATATCTTATCTCCAAATATATTAGTGAATTCTATGAATATTTATGGCCTTGGGTTTACTGTGAGCTCAGTACTGCGTTAATCCACGTGGGGAAGCAATGCTAGACAAGTAGATGGTGGGTTTCCTGCCTTGAGGACTTGCTAGTGTGACCGACAGACGCAGTGACACAAGGGCAAGGACAGAGAACAGCTTCAGGTGGAGTCTGATGACCAGGGAGCACAGTCAGTGTTGCTGAGAGAGAGGACTTGAGTGGCTCTGGGTGAGGGGTGGTGGTCAGAAAGGAGTTCACAGAGCACAGAGCAGTCTTCGATGACAGCAAGACCTCCTGGCTTGGACTTTTCTGTAGGTCTTAACCAACGCTTCACGGAGTTGGCTGGAAGGCAACTCGTGTGATGCTGAATTTCTGCAGCAGTGCTCCCATCTTCATTTCTATGGCTAAAAAAGGAAGCTGGGGTTCTCTGGTTGGGTTGAGACAGGGAGGAAGGCTGTTCTCCCAGCCTGAAAGAGCTGCCTCTGTTGCCCCGTGTCCCTGTGACCTTCTGTGCTGTTTGGAGAAAGGAAGCTGTGTGAGTCTCCCCATAATGGAGACTGAAGGGATGCTGGCTTTTGAAAGCCCTCACCTCTCCATTCTCTCCCTGGGGAAACCGGGGATAATTGGGGATTATATGCAGCCTCTAGGACACAGGGCCCTTTCACCATGACTGTCTCCTGGGAGTGGCTGTATTTGTGTCGACTGCAATTTTCCCTGGACAGGGGAAGGGAGCAGATCAGGCCCTGTGCGGCCTTTTCAGAGCTGGGAATTGTACCTGGGCTTGGGGACTGCAGTAACATTGACAGTGATACAAAGCTGGTAACAGTGGAGGCTGCGACAATGACCACAGAGTATAATCTTAGGACTAAACTACTTTCTTCTTCCCCTGGTAGAGGCTGTGCAAAATGAATGTGAACATGGTTGCCTGCCAGCACTGCACTCCGCTCTTGTAAAATGGGGCACACTTGACCATGGTTTCTCCACCTTGGGTACCTTCTTCCTCCTCTCCTTTTCCCAGGTGTCAGCACCCTTGGACCTTCTTCCCATCCCTTCTCTACGAGAAGCTGCACTCAGGAAGAGCGTTGTCATCCATCATTACAGCTGTGCAGTAGAAGGTGGTATTCTGAGCAGGGACCAAGGAGCTGAGTGTCTAGTGCTGGCTTTGGCACTACCTGGCTTTATAAACTTGAGCAAGTCCTGTCACCCTTCTCTAATTCTCATTTCCTCATGAGTAATGTCAACGAGTGGGGGCAAGGAGGGATTAGGTCCATGATTCTCAGTGTTGGTTGTACCCTGGAACCACCTGGGAAGCTTTAAAACTACCAATATCCATGACCCATCACAGCTAGTTAAGTAGGAATATCTGGTGGCTGAGCCAAGACATCAGTATATTTTAAAAGCCTCCCAGGAGGTTCTAATGTGAAGCCAGGCTTGAGAACCCCAGATGTGATGATTTCTAGGATTGTAATTATAGATGACTTTTAGATTACAAATCCCTGGATTAGCCTTACCAATGATATCAGCACTTCATATATTATTTCTAATGGTGGAATTTAAGTACAATTGACTTTTTAACCATGTGGGGTTCGGCATGTCAACCCCCTCATGCAGTTGGAAATCTGCATATAAATTTTGTATTTCGGGTTTTTTTGAGATGGAGTCTTGCTCTGTCATTTAGGCTGCAGTACAGTGGCACGATCACGGTTCACTGCAGCTTCAACCACCGGGCTTAAGTGATTCTTCCACCTCAGCCTCCCAAGTAGCTGGGACCACAGGTGCATGCCACTATGCCTGGCTAATAACTTTTGGCTCCTCAAACACTTAAGTACTAATGGCCTACTGGTGAGTGGAAACCTACTGATAACATAAACTAGCAATTAACACACATTTTGTATGTTATAGGTACTATATACTGTATTCTTACAACAAAGTAAGCTAGAGAAAAGAAAATGTTATTAAGAAAATTGTAAGGAAGAGAAACTACATTCACTATTCATTAAGTGAAAGTGGATCATCAAAGAGGTCTTTGTCCTCATCATTTTCACATTGAGTGGCTAAAGACAGGGAGGAAGAGAAAGGGTTGGTTTTGCTGTCTCAGGGATGGCAGAGGTGGAAGAAAATCTGTGCGTAAGTGGACCTGCATAGTTGAAACCCATGTTGTTCAAGGGTTAACTGTACTGATTTCTTTTGTAAGCATGGGGAAAGGTGGTATCATTTTTGTGAAGGGTCTTTCTAGAAATCTAAGAACTGTGATATTCACAGAGTGGCCCTTTCAGAGTGGCTCTGACTACAATCAGCCTTATCTAGCTTCAGAAGTCCCAGTTGCCATTCGGGGTAAGGTGAAAGGCATTCAGCATATTCCCCAACATTCTCGGGATGGAAAGAGGAGGCCTAACCTACAGGCAAGAGAGGCACTCACGCAAGTATCATCAGTCACTTGATATTAATCAGCAAGTGATTCTCACATCAATCGACAAGAAAGAGTTGAAAGTAGGTAATTTTATATATGTGTGTGTGTGTGTATATATATACATATAATTATATATATACACATATAATTTTATGTATATATATATATATATATAGAGAGAGAGAGAGAGAGAGAGAGAGAGAGATAGAGTTTAAGAGCGAGAGAGAGAGAGAGAGAGAGATAGAGTTTATTTGGGCCAAGTTTGAGGACTTCAACCTGGAAACTCAAGATTTGTGCCCTGGATATATGCTGCAGTAGGTAGATGTAATGGTGAGTGTGGAGAGGTTCAGGATATGATTCATTGCCCAGGCCGAGCTAGCCAAGGGATACACTGATATAGAAGCTCTGAGCAGTTGGAAAGAGGCTCCTAGTACCTTAGAGTAGCAAAATTCAGAGGGTCCTGAGGGGATGTTAGGATAGCACCAAAGAGACATTCTGTTTGTTTTCCTAAGATCTGGCTCTGGGTGTAGGCTCCTATAAGGTAACCCATGATTTTGTATCTTTGTTTCCTCATTAACTAAACTTGTGTTTATGCAACTTGTGTGATGAGCTATGAGGGGCACACAGGTGTGTACCCTAAGGTCTGAGTTGCCTGGTTTGACTCAGATCCATAATACCTTTGCTGGTTCTTTGTTTTTGTAGATTTCCTCCTTTCTCCAATGGGATTATCAGATTTGTGCAGGCATGAATCTTCTCTATTGCTTCTCAGGTGCTAATCAGTGCCCAGCCCAGGATGTTTAATAAATGCTTATTTATTTACGTCGTTGTAGCCCCCAAATGGGAGCCTATATTCTAGACATGACAATCTAAAGCTCCTAATATGAACATTCATTCATTCAACAAATATTTATTGAGTTCCAGGGACTAGACACTATACAACACTTAGGGAAGGGATGGATTCTTGTCATCATTTCAGGTTTAACACCCCCTTTATTCAACTGAATGTTCTCATAGTCAGGGATTGGATTGTGTATTTCCTTGTATTCTTCACAAAGCCTACTGTTTCTTTCCATATATGATGAGGCAGAACCTCAATAAAAGTTTTTAAATGACTGACAGAATAAATGTGTTTATTTAGCACTTATTAAATCCTCACAGACTATGCTATATAGTGTGAGGTATATTAAAAAAAGAATAGACATGGATGTCCTTAGGGAGTTTAAAATCGTATGGGGGAGTTTGTCAGACCTTCTTATGCATCACTGTAGGTCCTCTATGCCTCGCTGTCTCTTATTTTAGCCATTGGTATAGTGAGCTGTTCTAAAGGGCCTCAACCAGCTTCCTGTGGGACCAACCTAATAGTGTGGCACTTCCAACTCATGCCCTATACCTGGTACCACCCTTAGATTCAGGCAAGCAGGACCCAGGCATCAACCTGAGCCTCAGGAGCTGCCTACCCCTCCCAACTCCTTCCTTGAAATTTTCTAAGTACTATTGAACCTGAACTGAGACCTGCATGGACCTAGGTTCCAATTTCTCCCATGATACACACACACACACACACACACACACACACAGGTTCATGCACCATACAAGATGTCAATCAGATATCCCAGGGAGCTCCAGTACTTGAGCGTATGGGGCCTGATTGTGGCTGGTTCCAAGAAGGCAATTATCTAGGAATGGCCCTTTCTGTCTCCTCCAGAGACTTTTAGAACTCTGGTTCCCCCTAGCCAGTGGGCCCTTCTGATTGACGTGGTGACATCATGCTCACCTGGTCAGTCTGCAGCGCTGCTGAGTGAAGGACAGGTGTTCCTTGTGAAAGCTATTCTGCTCTTCTAGCTCTCCCCACAGGCCTTTCACCTGTCCTCCATTTTGATGGTGGTGTGTGGAACGCTGGAGTGAAATCAGCATTGAAATAGATCACATTCTAGGATGCAGTGATTATGGCCAAAGGAATAAGAGTAAGAGTCTTACTCTTGTTGCCCTGGCTGGAGTGCAATGATGCCATCTCGGCTCACTGCAACCTCTGCCTCCTGGGTTCAAATGATGCTCCTGCCTCAGCCTCCCAAATAGCTGGGATTACAGGCATCCGCCGCCATGCCTGGTTGATTTTTGTATTTTTAGTAGAGACAAGGTTTCACCATGTTGCCCAGGCTGGTCTCGAACTCCTGACCTCAGGTGATCTGCCCGCCTTGGCCTCCCAAAGTGCTGGGATTACAGGCATGAGCCACCCCACCCAGCCGAAATTTGTAATATATTTTTAAATCAGATTGTTTATATATAAATAATATTTGCCCAAGGCCCTGTGTTCCCTGAGGACAGCCCCGCTTGTACTGCTCACTTCCTGTCCAGAGGTTGTTCTGGCACTGCCACGTGGGATTCATGGGAGCACACTCAGTGCCCCTGCATACACAGTCAGGAAGTGTAGACAAGTAAATACCCACCCCACAGAGCAAAACTGACCAATGGTGGCTAGGAGCCAGTAAATAAGTACTTTCCTCCTTTTTCTCCAGGGGAAGATCCTGAATGTGTTTCATATGAGTTCCCAAATGGACCTGTGGGGACAGGCAAGCAATCACCTATAAAATGGACCACGTCCACCCTGCATCCTTGTATTGGCTCTTCCTCTAGCTCAGCTTTTCTCCCCTGTCTTTCACTTTCACTCCCTGTAAGGGATCACTTTCTCCAATAAGATTCTCACACCCAAACTCTTCTTGCAGGTTCTACTTTCTGGGAATCCAGGTTGAAGCAGGGAGACAAATTGAACAGATAGAACCAAATAAATAAACCAGAAGATAAAGAAGTATGTCACAAGTGCTTAACTGTTTGTGTTAAACTGTGTAGCTGTGACTTTCAACTTGGAGGTGGTAAATCAAACTTGGGTAGGGAGTTTTGTCAAAGCATGCTTGTCCTTCCTCCTAGATCTGATTCCTCCCAGTTGGGAATGATTTCTTATCAGGAATTGCTATTTGAATGGGATAGTGTGGGACAGAATTTTCTGCGTGGGTTTCCAGGGACTGCTGTTATAAGGATTTGTTTGTGTTTTTTTTAGAAAACATTAGAGATCTGTCATAATAACCAAACCATAGTAACCAAATTCATTAGGATATAAAAAAAAGGTTCCATAGAGGAAATAGGGTTTGTATTAGTTTGCTAGGGCTGCCATAACAAACTACTGTGACTGGGTGGCTTAGACAACAGAAATTTATTTTCCCACTGTTCGGGAGGCTAGAAGTCCGCAGGACCGGTTCCTTCTGAGGCCTCCCTCCTTGGCTTGCAAATGGCTGCCTTCTCACTGCATCCTCACATGGCCTTTCTCTGCACATGTGCATCCCTAGCGTCTCTTCAAGCTTTGTTTACATGGACACCAGTCCTTCTGGAGAAGGGCCTTCCCATAGGACCTGATTTTAACCAAGTTACCTCTTTAGAGCTCCTTTCTCCAAATACAGTCACATTGAGAGGTGCTGGGGATTAGAACTTCAACATATGAATTTGGGAGGATGCATTTCAGCCCATCACAGGGCTTGAGGGGTCTTGAGACACAAGATACATTGGAGCAGGGCAAAGGACAAAGGGCAAAGGAGCCTTTCCCTCCAGCATCCTCACTGTGGTGTATTCAGATGCCCTTATGGAGATTCAATATCCCTTTTCCTCTTTTTCAGCAATAAAAGGCAGAGAATCATCCTGGTTGACCTCAGGAGCACTAATCCCCTCTGAGACAAGGAAAGTACCCATTATCCCCAACTATATCCCTGTGCTATAACCCTCTGGGTCCCCTTTGGGGCATTGCACACTATTCCTCCAGTGTGGATTAACCAGGCTGTTGTGCTTAAGAGTTCAAAGGAGAAGGTGCCAGGTGAGTAGCATGGCCCCCAGAAGACAACCCAGCCAGGTCCTTTGGGGGGCAGAGGCTTCAGGGAGTCATCCCACCCTGACCCTACAAGGCTGAATTGAATGGTGGTCCTGTGGTGCTAATGTGTGTAAAAGGAGGAAAGAAGGATGGGAAGAGGTCTCAGGACTAGATGAGGACAAGCACCTGGAACAGAAGATACAGCCCAGCACTAACCACTCCACTGTAGGTCATAGGTTGAGCTGCCCCGTAATGACCATCTGGCACCTCTGGTGTTGGAGGACGAGGCTTGAGCTCTGTTCTCTGGGGACCTATCCGGGCATGCTGATGCACACGGTCCTGAAGGGAAGAGGGAAGACAGCACCCATCATTCCCACATGTCCACATTTTTCCCCCATAAATGGAGCCATTGCTTCCTCATCCTGGTGAACTCCCTCTTCCCTTCCCAACACCATCTCCTCCCTTGCCAGTGTTGTCCCAATCAACTTCCTGTTGTAGCCAAAGCCTGACTTGCAACAAGTCAAACTTTCTGAGGAGGTCTCCTGGAAGAATGGGGTCACTTTCATGTGTCAGGGAGATGCTCTGCTTCTGCTACAAAGCAGCGCTGCCTTCCCATCAGACCCAGCTCCGACAGCCTTTTGTCTGCTGCTTTCATTTCTGCCAAGCTTTTCCCACTTCCTGCTGAGCCTGATTAACAAACCTGGGGCCCACTTTTCGGTTTCTGACCAATAGAGAAAGCGCTGACAGCCAGTGAGGACGGTGATGCTTTCTTGCCAATGGCGGCGGTGGCAGAGGCAGAGAATTCTCCAGCTGGGCCATTTGGACTGGCGCACGGCCCCACACTGGGCCAGCTGCAGGTGTTCCAGATGGCCAGCCTGGAATCTGCTCAGCTCCGCAGTCAGCCTTTGTTTATGGCCTACTGTCCTCACCATCCCCATCAAATACACATTGAGTCCCCTGACAAACCTAGAGCTACAGCAGAAGGCTTCTTGATGGAGCTGATATTTCAAGGCATATTTCTTTTATTTATTTATTATTTATTTGTTTACTTATTTATTTGTTGAGACAGGGTCTCACTCTATCACCCAGCCTGGAGTGCAGTGGTATGATCACAGCTCACTGCAGCCTGGACCTCCTGGGCTCAAGCAATCCTTCCACCTCAGCCTCCTAAGGAGCTGGGATTACAGGTGTGCACCACCATGCCTGGCTATTTTTAATTTTTTATACAGAGAGTCTTGCTATATTATGTTGCCCAGGCTGGTCTTGAACTACTGAGTTCAAGGGATCCTCCTGCCTTGGCAAAGTGTTGGGATTACAGTCATGAGCAACCACACCCAGCCTCATATTTCTTTTAAAAAGGAGGACAGATGAGAAAATTTTATTATGGAAGTGTTGCAGACCAAAGGGAATTGGATTCTACAATGTCTGTTGGCAGATTGGGTTTCCACTTCCATTAGAAACCCAATATCATGAAAATAAGTTTTTATAACAACAACTTATTTGAAGTGAAGACTAACCCAGAACATCTGGAATGAATGATGGCTTTTTCCAGAAATGATTCATTGGTTTGGATAAAGTGCCAGGTGCCATATACTTTTCTTCATGTGGAGTTCATGAACAGACAAAAGTACTTGGGGTGAGAGAGGTCAGAATAGTGTGCTATTGATAAGAGAGTTGACTGGGAAGGGACATTAAGGAAACTTCTGGAAATTGTCTACAGCTTGATCTGGGTGGCGGTTATATATGTGTTGTCATATGTGGAAATTTATCAAGATATAGTTAAGATGAGTGCACTCATATATGTGTGATAAACTTCCATGCAAATTTAAAAAGTTTTTGGACTCCCTACTGTGTGCTGGGTACTGCACTAGGTACTTGGAGCACACATTCTTTTAGCAAAGACAGACAACCAGGCAAGTATAGTACAGCATATTAAGGGCAAATCAACAGGAACTGCTGGTTGCTAGTCTGTCTCCATTTTCTCCTTCTGTAGTAACAGAAGCATGGCATTTAGCTGGGAATGTTGCTACCCAGTATAAAAATGACATCTCCCAGGCTTCTTTACCAAGGTGTGGGCCCCTGATTAGCTCCTGGCCAATAAGATGTGAGTAGAAGTGCTCTGAAGGATATCAGGGAAGGCTGCTTAAAATGAAGGCCACCCCTCAAAAAAAAAAAAAAAAAAAAAAAAAAAAGAAGGCCACCTTTGTTACCTTTTGCCCCTTCTGGTATCTGAAATGTGGACCAGAGTGCAGCATTTCCAGCTGACATTTTGAATCATAAGGTGACCTTGAGGATGAAAATCATGCAGCAAAGATGTTGAAGAAGTAAGAGGATGAGTCCCTAATGACCTTGTGGAACTGCCATGCCAGCTTCAGTCTGTTTCCTTCCAGACAGTTTTTTACATGAGTGAGTAAATTGTGTGCATTGCAGTCACTATGCTTCAGCGTTCTATTACTCACAGCTTAAGTAATCACACATTAAGATAAAGGTAAACACAGGGTAGGGTTCCATGAGAGACATAGTAAGGCACCAGCTCTGACCGGGCAACAGGTTATCACCAAAGACAATTTCTTAGACAAGGTGCCACTTGAGCTGAGTCTTGAAGGACAAGTCAAATTTAGCTAAGAGATACAGTGAGTCAATTTTTTTTGAGATAGTCTCACTCTGTCACCCAGGCTGGAGCGTAGTGTCATGATCTCAGCTTACTGCAACCTCTGCCACCGGGTTCAAGCGATTCTTGTGCCTTTGCCACCTGAGTAGCTGGGACTACAGGCACATGCCACCACGCCCAGCTAATTTTTATATTTTTAGTAGAGAAGAGGTTTCACCGTGTTGGCCAGGCTGTTCTTGAACTCCTGACCTTAAGTGATTCACCCGCCTCAGCCTCCCGAAGTGCTAGAATTACAGGCATGAGCCAACACATTTGGCCAGAATGAGTCTTTTTTTTTCCCCCATAAGTTACTGGGGTAGTACAGGTGGTATTTGGTTACATGAGTAAGTTCTTTAGTGGTGATTTGTGAGATTTTGGTGCACCCATCACCTGAGCAGCCTACACTGCACCCTATTTGTAGTCTTTTATCTCTCGCTCCCTCCCACTCTTCCCCCTAAGTCCCCAAAGTCCATTGTATCATTCTTATGCCTTTGTGTACTCCTAGCTTAGCTCCGACATATCAATGAGAACATACGATGTTTGGTTTTCCACTTCTGAGTTACTTCACTTAGAATAATAGTCTCCAGTCTCATTCAGGTCACTGCAAATGCTGTAATTCATTCCTTTTTATGGTTGGTAGTATTCTATCATATATATATATATGCTTTTTCTGTATCTATTGAGATGACCATGTGATTTTTGCTTAGTCTTGCTTTGGCTATGCAGGCTCTTTCTTGGTTCCATATGAATTTTAGAAATTTAGAATTGTTTTCTCTAATTCTGTGATATATATACATATCTATTCTCATATATATTCTGTGACATATATATGTATATGTATATATATGTCACAGAATTAGATATATATATCTCAGTTTCTTTATCCACTCATTTATTGATGGGCATTTGAATTGTTTCCACAATTTTGCAATTGTGAATTGTGTGGCTATAAACATGCATGTGCAAGTATCTTTTTCAAATAATGACTTCTTTTCCTCTGGGTAGACACCCAGTAAAATGGGATTGCCGGATCAAATGGGAGTTGTACTTTTAGTTCTTTAAGGAATCTCCACACTGTTTTCCATAGTGGCTGTACTAGTTCACATTCCCACCAGCAGTGTAGAAGTGTCCCCTGTTCACTGCATCCACACCAACATCTACTGTTTCTTAATTTTTTGATTACGGCCATTCTTGCAGGAGTGAGATGGTATTGCATTGTGGTTTTGATTTGCATTTCCCTTATCAGTGATGTTGAGCATTTTCTCACATATTTGTTAGTCATTTGTATATCTTCTTTTGAGAATTCTCTATTCATATCCTTAGCCCACTTTTTGATGGGATTGCTTGTTTTTTTCTTACTGATTTGTTTGAGTTCATTGTAGATTCTGGATATTAGTCTTTTGTCAGATGTATAGATTACAAAGATTTTCTCTCACCCCGTGGGTTGTCTGTTCACTCTGCTGATTGTTCCTTTTGCTGTGCAAAAGCTCTTTAGTTTAATTAGGTCCCAGCTATTTATCTTTGCTTTTATGGCATTTGCTTTTGGGTTCTTGATCATGAAATCCTTGCCTAAGCCAATGTCTAGAAGGGGTTTTACAATGTTATCTTCTAGAATTTTTATAGTTTCAGGTCTTACGCTTAAGTCTTTAATACATCTTGAGTTGATTTTTACATAAGGTGGGAGATGAGGATCCGATTTCATTCTCCTACATGTGGCTAGCCAATTATCCCAGCACCATTTGTTGAAAAGGGTGTCTTTTCCCCACTTTTATGTCTTTGTTTGCTTTGTCGAAGATCAGTTGGCTGTAAGTATTGGATTTGTTTCTGGGTTCTCTATTCTCTTCCATTGGTCTGTGTGCCTATTTTTATACCAGTACCATGCTGTTTTGGTGACTATGGCCTTATAGTTTAGTTTGAAATCAGGTAGTATGATGTCTCCAGATTTATTCTTTTTGCTTAGTCTTGCTTTGGCTATGCAGGCTCTTTTTTGGTTCCATGTGAATTTTAGAGTTGTTTTTTTCAATTCTGTGAAGAATGATGGTGGTATTTTGATGGGGATTGCATTGAATTTGTAGATTGCTTTTGACAGTATAGTCGTTTTCACAATATTTATTCTACCCATCCATGAGCATGGGACGTGTTTCCCTTTGTTTGTGTCTTTTATGATTTCTTTCAGCAGTGTTTTGTAGTTTTCCTTGGAGAGGTCTTTTGACTCCTTAGTTAGGTATATTCCTAAGTAATTTATTATTTTTTTTTTGTAGCTTTGGTAAAAGGGGTTGAGTTGTTGATTTGATTCTCTGCTTGGTCACTGTTGGTGTATAGAAGAGCTACTGATTTGTGTACATTAATCTTGTATCGGAAACTTTGCTGAATTCTTTTATCAGTTCTAGGAGCTTCCTGGAGGAGTCCTTAGTGTTTTCAAGGTAAATGATCATATCATCAGCAAATAGTGACAGTTTGACTTCCTCTTTACTGATTTGGATGCCCTTTATTTCTTTCTCCGGTCTGATTGCTCTGCCTAGGACTTCCAGTACTGTGTTGAAGAGGAATGGTAAGAGTGGGCATCCTTGTCTTGTTCCAGTTCTCAGAGGGAATGCTTTCAACTTTTCCCCATTCAGTATTATGCTGGCTGTGAGTTTGTCATAGATGGCTTTTATTACATTAAGGCATGTCCCTTCTATGCCAATTTTGCTGAGAGTTTTAATCAAAAAGGGATGCTGGATTTTTGTCGAATGCCTTTTCTGCATCTATTGGTATGACTATGTGATTTTTGTTTTAAATTCTGTTTGTGTGGTGTATCACATTTGTTGATGTGCATGTTTTAAACCAGCCCTGCATCCCTGGTATGAAACCCATTTGATCATGGTGGATTATCTTTTCTATATGTTGTTGAATTCAATTAGCTAGTATTTTGTTAAGGATTTTAGCATCTATGTTCATCAAGGTTATCAGCCTGCAGTTTTCTTTTTAAGTTATGTCCTTTCCTGGTTTTGGTATTAGGTGATGCTGGCTTCATAGAATGAATTAGGGAGGGTTCCTTCTCTCTCTACCTCGTGGAATAGTGTCAAAAGGATTGGCACCAATTCTTTGAATGTCTGGTAGAATTCTGCTGTGAATCCGTCTGGTCCTGAGCTTTTTTTGTTGGTAATTTTAAAATTACTGTTTAAATCTCACTGCTTGTTATTGGTTATCAGGGTATCTAATTCTTCCTGATTTAAGCTAGGAGGGTTGTATTTTTCCAGGAATTTATCCATCTCTTCTAGGTTTCCTAGTTTATGTGCATAAAGGTGTTCATAGGAACCTTGAATGATCTTTTGTATTTCAGTGGTGTCAGTTGTAATATCTCCTGTTTCATTTCTTAGTGATGTTATTTGGATTTTCTCTCTTCTTTTCTTGGTTAATCTTGCTAATAGTCTATCAATTCTATCTATCTTTTCAAAGAACAGCTTTTTGTTCCATTTATCTTTTGTATTTTTTGTTTGTTTCAGTTTCTTTTAGTTCTGCTCTGATCTTGGTTATTTCCTTTCTTCTGCTGGGTTTGGGTTTGGTTTGTTCTTGTTTCTCTAGTTGCTTGAAGTATGACCTTAGATTGTCAGTTTGTGCTCCTTCAGTCTTTTTGATATAGGCATTTGGGGCTATGAACTTTCCTAGTAGTACTGCCTTTGCTGTATCCCAGAGGTTTTGATAGGTTGTGGCATTATCATTGTTCATTTCGAGGAAATTTTAAACTTCCATCTTGATTTTGTTTTTGACTCAGTGCTCAGTCAGGAGCAAGTTATTTAATTTCCATGTGTTTGCATGGTTTTGAAGATTCCTTTTGAACTTAATTTCCAGATTTATTCCACTGTGGTCTGAGAGAGTGGTTGATATAATTTCAATTTTCTTAAATTTATTGAAGCTCATTTTATGGCCTATCATATGGTCTATCTAGGAGAAAGTTCCATGTGCTATTAAATAGAATGTACATTCTGAGGTTGTTGGACGAAATGTTCTGTATATATCTGTTAAGTCCATTTGTTCCAAGGTATAGTTTAAATCCATTGTTTCTTTGTTGACTTTCTGTCTTGATGATCTGTCTAGTGCTGTCAGTGGAGTATTGGAGTCCCCCACTATAATAATAGTTGCTGTCTATCTTATTTCTTAGGTCTATTAGTAATTGTTTTGTAAGTTTGGGAGTTCCAGTCTGAGGTGCATATATGCTTAGGATTGTGATATTTTCCTGTTGAACAAGGCCTTTTACCATTATATAACATCACTCTTTGTCTCTTTTAACTGCTGTTGTTTTAAAACTTGTTTTGTCTGATATAAGAATAGCTATCCCTGATTACTTTTGGTTTCCATTTGCATGAAATGCCTTTTTCCACCCCTTAACTTTAAGTTTAAGTGAGTCCTTATGTGTTAGGTGAGTCTCTTGAAGGCAGCAGATAGTTGGTTGGTGAGTTCTTATCTATTCTGCAGTTCTGTGTCTTTTAAGTGGAGCATTTAGGCCATTTACATTTATTGCCAGTGTTGAAATGTGAGGCATTGGGGCGGAGCAAGATGGCCGAATAAGAACAGCTCCAGTCTCCAACTCCCAGTGCGAGCGACACAGAAGACCAGTGATTTCTGCATTTTCAACTGAGGTACTGGGGTCATCTCACTAGGGAGTGCCGGACAATCAGTGCTGGTCAGCTGCTGCAGCCAGACCAGCGAGAGCTGAAGCAGGGTGAGGCATTGCCTCACCTGGGAAGCGCAAGGGGGAAGGGAATCCCTTTTCCTAGCCAGGGGAACTGAGACACACAACACCTGGAAAATTGGGTAACTCCCACCCCAATACTGCGCTTTAAGCAAACGGGCACACCAGGAGAATATATCCA
>NW_012120099.1:118578-215417 GCF_000951035.1 Colobus angolensis palliatus | reverse complement strand
AGGGGAGAGGGATTGCATTGGGAGTTATACCTGATATAAATGATGAATTGATGGGTGCTGACGAGGTGATGGGTGCAGCACACCAATATGGCACAAGTATACATATGTAACAAACCTGCACATTATGCACATGTACCCTAGAACTTAAAGTATAATAAAAAAAAAAAGAAATGTGAGGCATTGTTGCATTCATTGTGCTATTTGTTGCCTGTGTACTTTGGGTTTTTTGTTGTTGTTGTTGTTGCATTTTAACTTGTATTTTTGTTTTATAGGTCTTGTGTGATGTATGCTTTAAAGAATTTCTGTTTTGATGTATTTCCAGGATTTGTTTCAAGATTTAGAGCTCCTTTTAGCAGTTCTTATAGTGATGGCTTGGTAATGGCAAATTCTCTCAGCATTTGTTTGTCTGAAAATGACTGTATCTTTCCTTCGTATATGATGCTTAGTTTCACTGGATAGAAAATTCTTGGTTGATAATTGTTTTGTTTGAGGAGGCTGATGATGGAACCCCAATCCCTTCTAGCTTGTAGGGTTTCTGCTGAGAAATCTGCTGTTAATATGATAGACTTTCCTTTATAGGTTATCTGGTGCTTTTGTCTCGCAGCTCTTAGGATTCTTTCCTTCATTTTAACTTTGGATAACCTGATGACAATGTGCCTAGGCAAATACGTTTTCTGCAATGAATTTCCTGGGTGTTCTTTATGCTTCTTGTATTTGGATGTCTAGGTCTCTAGTAAGGCTGGGGAAGTTTTCCTTAATTATTCCCCCAAATGTTTTCTAAGCTTTTAGAATTCTCTTCTTCCTCAGGAATGCCAATTATTCTTAGGTTTGGTTGTTTCATATAATCCCAGACTTCTTGGAGTCTGTGTTCACATTTTCTTATTATTTTTTCTTTGTCTTTGTTGGATTGGGTTAATTTAAAACCTTGTCTTTGAGCTCTGAATTTCTTTCTTCTACTTGTTCAATTCTATTGCTGAGGCTTTCCAGAGTATTTCGCATTTCTAAAAGTGTGTTCAAAGTTTCCTGAATTTTTTATTGTTTTTCTTTAAGCTACCTATTTCCTTGAATATTTCTCGCTTCACTTCTTGTATCATTTTTTGGATTTCCTTGCAATGGGCTTTGCCTTTCTCTGGTCCCTCCCTAATTAGCTTAATAACTAACCTCCTGCGTTCTTTTTCAGGTAAATCAGGGATTTCTTCTTGGTTTGGATCCATTGCTGGTAAACTTATGTGATTTTGGGATTTTGAGGGGTATTGAAGAGCCTTATTTTGTTATATTACCAGGGTTGGTTTTCTGGTTCCTTCTGATTTGGGTAGGCTTTATCAGAGGGAAGGTCTAGGGCTGAAGGCTGTTGTTTAGATATTTTTGTTCCATGGGGTGTTCCCTTGATGTAATACTCTCCCCATTTTCCTATGGATGTGGCTTCCTGTGAGCCAAACTTCAGTGATTGTTGTCTCTCTTCTGGGTCTAGCCACCTAGTGAGTCTACCCAGCTCTGGGCTAGTACTAGGAGGTTGTCTGTACAGAGTCCTGTGATTTGAACCATCTCAGCTGTGGATACAAGCACCTGTTCCAGTGGAGGTGGCAGGAGGTTGGGGAAGGGAGTTAGAATGGACTCCATGAGGGTCCTTAGCTTTGGTGGTTTAATGCTCTATTTTTATGCTGTATGGCCTCCTGCTAGGAAGTGGCACTTTCCAGAAAGTATCAGCTGTAGTAGTATGGAGAGGGACAGGTGGTGGGTGGGGCCCTAGAACTTCCAAGATTATATGCCCTTTGTCTTCAGCTACCAGGGTGGATAGGGAAAGATCATCCAGTGGGGGCAGGGCTGGGTGTGTCTGAGCTCAGACTCTGCTTGAGCAGGTCTTGCTGTGGCTTCAGCTTCTCTAGTGGGGGTGTGTGTTCGGGAAATGAGGGTCTCCCTTTCCCACTTCCCAAGTTGGGACATTCACAGTATTTGGGGTGTCTCCTGGGTCCTACAGGAGCAGTCCACTTCCTTCAGAGGATCTGTGGGTCCTCTCATAATGAGTCTTTTAAAATGCTGCTATGAGAGTCCTATCTGTTAAGCATTGTTCAAATCTAGCCAATGAGATACTCTTACCTTCACGAAGCTAATAGTTTGATCTGCCTATTGGATAAGTAACAATTATTATTGCCTTTCTTTTAGTGGTTATTTGAATATTTATTGGTAAAATGGATGAGTGAAGCTTTATTTCTTTATTTGATCTGGAATCTACCACCAGTAAATATAAAAGCAATATTTTATGGTCAAATGTAATTTTTTAAATCAAAACTTTATGGTGAAAGACATGTAAGGCCTCTATTCTAAATATTACAAAACATTGCTAAGACATATTAAAGAAGACCTAACTAAATATATTAAATTGCTCAATATTGTTAAGATAGTCATTTTCCCAAATTGACTATGACCTACCCATTCAAGCAGTGTTCAGAAGAAATGAAAGTAATGTTCACATCAATATCTGTAGTCAAATATTCATAGCAACTTTATTCATAATAGCCAAAACTGGGTTTGTGATATATGATTTGCAAATATAGTTATGTAGCACATAACGATGTTTTGGTCAATGATGGACTACATATATGATGATAATCCGATAATATTATAATACTCTATTTTGACTATGTTTAGATATGTTTAGTTAAACAAATGTTTATCATTGTGTTAAAATAGTCTACAATATTCAGTACAGTAACATGCTATATGTGTTAATAGTCTGGAAGCAATCAGTCACCCCATATAGCCATTATCTAGGTTTGTGTACAATGATGAAATTGCCTGACACATTTATCGGTATGTATCCCTATTGTTAAGCAATACATGACTGTACTTTCTCCTAGTTTGTGGCTTGTCTTTACATTTTCTTACCGTTATCTTTTTAAGAACAGTTCCCAGTTTTGCCGAAGTCTAATGTCATTTTTTTCTTTTATGAATCATATTTTTGATGTTACATACAAGAACTGTCACGAAGATTTTTTCCTCTTTTCTTCTGGACATATAATTATATGTCTTACGTTTAAGTCTATTATCCATTTTGAGTTACTTTTTGTATAGGGTGCAAGTTATGGATTAAGATTAGTTGTTTTTTGTTTTGTTTTAACATATGGATATCCAAATGTTTCAGACCATTTGTTGAAAGACTGTTCTTTCTTCACTGAGTTTTCTCTTCACTTTTGTTTATACTCAACTCACCACATACGTGTGGGTTTGTTTCTGAACTCTTTATTCTGTTCCACTGATCTATATGTCTACACTTTCTAAACACCGCATTACCTCAATTACAAGAGCCTTATAATAAGTCTTGAAATCAGGTAATGTAAGTCTTCTACCTTTGTTCTTTTTCATGATTGTTTTTACTGTTATAGATTGCCTTTCCAGATACATTTTAGAATCATTTTGTCTGCATCTACAATAAACTATGGTGAAATTTTGATTGGAGTTGCATTTAATATAGAGATCAGTTTAGGGAAAATTGACATTTTAACAATATTGAGTCTGCAAATATGGCATATTTCTCCATTTATTAGACCTTCTTTGGTTTCTTTATCAGTGTTTTGTAGTTTTCAGCATACAAATCCTGCATAGGTTTTGTGAGCAGCATACTTAAATACTTTCTAAAATTTTGGTGCTATTTTAAATGGCATAAAAAAAATTTTGAAGGTCAGGCACAGTGGCTCATGCCAGTAATCCCAGCATTTTGGGAGACCAAGGTGGAAGGATCACTTGAGGCCAGGAGTTTGACACTAGCCTAGACAACATAGCAAGACCCTGTCTATAAAAAGAAGATTTTTCTTTAATTAAAAAATTTAGTTGTTCATTGCTAGTGTGTACAAATGCAATTGATTTTTGTGTATTGATCACATATCCTGAAACTTTGCTAAACTCACTTATTAGTTCTAGTAGTTTTTAAAATACTTTCAAATTTTCTGTACAGTCCAAATCATCTGAGAATAAAGTGTTATTTCTTCCTTTCCAAGCCGTAGACGTTTTATTTCTCTTTCTTGACTTATTGTACTAGCTGTACCTTCATTATGATGTTGAATAGGAGTGGAGAGTGTGAGAGTGGACATTCTTGCCTTGCTGTTAATGTTAAGGGGACATTAAGTCTTTTTCCATTAAATATAATGTAATCTATGGGGTTTTTTTTGGTAGATGTACTTCATCAGATAAGGAAATTCCCTTCTATTCCTAGTTTGCTAAGTGGGTTTTTTTTTTTTTTTAAGTATTCTACGGATATTGAATTTTGTAAGAGGCTTCTTCTGCACCTATTGAGATGATCACATGGATTTTCTTCCTTAATCTGCTGTTATGGTGAATTACATTGATTCACTTTGAACATTGAATCAACTGTACATTTTTAGGATGCATTATCCTTTTTATATATTGTTGAGTTTGATTTGCTACTATTTTGTTAAGGATTTTGCATCCATGTTCACAATGGATATTGGTCTTTTCTTGTAGTTTTTTTCTGATTTTGATATCAGAGTAATGCTAAATTCATAAAATGAATTGGGCAGTATTCTCTTCTATATTCTGGAAAAGTTTGTGTAGAATTGGCATTATTTTTTCTTTAATGTTTGATAGAATTCACTGTAAGAAGCCATTTGGCTAAAGAGTTTTTGGTTTAAAATTTTTAAACTATGAATTCAACTTCTTTAATAGATATAAAACTATCTACATCATCTTTTTTTTAGTGAACTTTGATAGTTTATGTTCTATAAGGACTTTGCCCATGTCATCTAAGTTGTTACACTTATTAACATATAGCCATGATTCTTTTAATACCTGTAGATTCAGTAATGATGTCTCTTATTCCAGATACTGGTAGTTTGTGTTTTCTCTCTTTCTTTCTTGGTCAGGTTGGATAGAAATTTATCAAGATTAATGATCTTGTCAAAAAACTCCACCATTAATTTCTTTTATTTTCTATTTTGTCTTGTGTTTTAAATTTCGTTGATTTCTACTTTGATTTTATTTTCTTCCTTCTGTTCCCTTTAGGTTTAATTTTCTCTCTTACTTTTTAGTTTATCAACATGAAATCTTAGATCATTTATTTGAGACTTTATTTTCTATTATAATCATTTAATTCTATAATTTCTAAGTGCTACTTTTGCTGCATTCCACAAATTGGATTTGCTTTGTTTTAGTTTTCATTGCATTCAAAATATTGTGTAATTGTCATGTGACTTCCATTTGACTTACAAGTTAATTGGAAATGTGGTACATTATTTTCACATATTTAGGGATTGTTCAGATATTTTTTCCGTTGTCTATTTCTAGTACAATTCCAAAGTGATCTCAGATCATTCTTTCTATAATTTCAATAACTTTAAAATAGTTGGAAGTTTGTTTTATGTATGTTCCATGTGTGTTTGCTTTTTTGCATTTTGTTTTGTTTTGTTTGAGACAGAGTCTCCCTGTGTTGCCCAGGCGGAAGTGCAGTGGCACAATCTCAGCTCACTGCAACCTCTACCGATTCTCCTGCCTCAGCCTCTCAAGTAGCTGGGACAATAGGTGTGCACCATCACTCCTGGATTTTTTTTTTTTTTTTGTACTTTTAGTAGAAAAGGGGTTTTGGTATGTTGGACAGACTGGTCTCGAACTCCTGGCCTCAAGTGATTCACCTGCCTCAGGCTCCCAAAGTGCTGGGATTACCAGGTGTGAGCCACCATGCCGGCCTTCCATGTATACTGGTAAAGACTGTGTATTACGTTGTTGTTTGGAAGATTTCATAAATTCAATCAGGTGAAGCTGTTTGATCATGTTGCTCAGGTCTAATACATTTTTACTCATTTTCTTTCTATTTGTTCTATTGTTTAGAGAGAGAGGAGTTTTGAAACTTCTGTTGTGGATTTATCTATTTTTCCCTTCAGTTTGGTCAGTTTTTGTTTCAGAATTTTGAAGCTATTGTTAGGGACATACACATTTAGGAATGTTGAATTAACATCTTTATCATTATGTAATGTTTCTCTTTTATTTTCAGTAATATTCTTTGTTCTGGAGTCTATTTTGTCAGATATTATCATAGATACTCCAGCTTTTCTTTAATAAATGTCTGCATGGTATATATTTTCTATCTTTTTCACTTATCCATGTCTTTCTATTAAAGTGAGTTTTTAATATAGTCAGATCTACTTTTTAAATCTAATCTGACAATCTTCTTTTTAAACATTTTCATTTTGAAACACTTTTATATTTACAGAAAAATTGCAAAAATAGTACAGAAAGTTCCCATATATCTTTCACCTAGATTCCTCTCATGTTAACATCTTGCACAGTTGATAGTACAATGATCAAAACCAAGAGATGAACTCAACTACAGATTTTATTCAGATTTCACCAATTTTGTTTTTCACTAATATTCCTTTTCTGTTCCAGAATCCAGTCCAGGATTTCACAATGCATTTAGTTGCAATGTCTGCTTAGTCTCTTCCAATCTTTGACAGTTCCTAAGTTCTTCCTTGGCTCTCATAACCTTGACACTTTTGGAGAGTGATGGTCAGTTATTTTGTAGACTGTTCCGTAATTTGAGTTTACCTGATATTTTCTTATGATTAGATTGTGGGCATGCATTTTGGGCAAGAATACCACAACTTTAATATACTTTTCTTATTATATCATATTAAGATAATGTTTCTGTTAATGGTGAGGTTACATGGTTTACATTTAATTATATATATGATTGAATTAGAATGTAACATTCTGCTACTTGTTTTCTATTTATTCCGTCTGTTCCTTGTCATTTTACTCCATCTTTGTCTTTTTAAGAATTATTTTGTATTATTCAATTTATCTTCCTTAGCTTATTATTTATTCATCTTCTAAAAATCCTCTTGTTTTAGTGGTTAGCCTAGGGTTTACAATACACATCTCTAATTAAGCAATTTAATTTATCTATATACCTTTGGATCATCAGTCTGCCTTCAGATACATTATATCACTTCATATGTAGTACAAGAAGCTTACAGAAACATATTCACAATTCCTTTCTCCTATTTTTTGTACTTTTATTGTCGTATGTTACACTTACATATATTATAAACATACAATGCATTGCTACTATATTTGCTTTAAACTGTTCTCTACGTTTTAGAGTGATTTTTAAAATAGAAAACTGAATATTACATTGTCTTTAGTTTAAGCCTTTCTATGTATCTTTTTTGTGTAAACTTACATTTATAATCTGCTATTGTATTCCTACTTTCTGTAGAACTTCTTTTTATGTTAATGATCTGCTAGTAATGAATCCTTTCAGTTTTTGTCTGAAAAATATTTATCTTTCCTTTATTTTTGCATGATATTTTTGCTGGATGTAAGTTTATTGTTTGACTTCTCCCCCACCCCTTTGGCCTATTAAAGATGTTGTATGTTTCGATAGTTTCTGATGAAAAGTTTTCATTTTTCTTATCTTCATCGCTCTATATATAAGTTTTTTTTTTTTTTGACTGCCTTCAAGATTTTCTCTTTAAGTGGATTTTCAAAAATTTGAATACTATGTGTCTAGGTTTCTTTGGGGAACAGAGTTGGTGGTATTTATCTTTGAGTTTCTTGGATCTGTGGTTTGGTGTCTTATTGTTTTTGAAAAGTTTTCAGCCATTATGTTGGACTGATGGGTATTGCCCCATACGTCTTGGATGAACAGTTTGTTGTTGTTGGAAAAAAAAAAAAAAACCTTGTCACTCTTTCTTCTCTTTCACTTTCAGTTTGGGTAATTTCTTTTGACCTATCTTTACATTCACTAATTTTCTCCTCAGCTGTGTTTAATCTTCTGGTAAACCCATCAAAGGTATTCTTATTCTCCTTAAGTATGCTTTTCATTTCTAGCATTTTCATAGTATCCTTTCTCTTATTTTCCATCTGTCCACCAAAATTGTTCATCTGTTCATACATGTTTTCCAATTTTTCCATTGGATCCTTTAACATACTAATTCTAGTTATTTTACATTTTCTATATGATTGTTTCAACACCTAGGCCATCAATAAGTTTGGTTCTGTTGATTGTTTTGTCTCTATGCAATAGAGTGTTATTTCTTTCTTCTTTGTGTGCAAATTACCCATGTCTGTGATTCTCAGGGGTTTTCTATTTTGTACTATCCCACATTTGGCCTTTAGAAAATTTTTTTTAATGGAGCTGATTTTTTAAAACTCAATTTTATGAAAGCCATATCTTTCTCCCATGCTCTGCCCAGGTAATTTAGTACTCATATCTTGTCTCTTCTTAGATTGCCTTTCTGTAGATTTCATGCTAGTTGATTCTCTTATAACATCAGATCTCTGAAGTGTTCACAAAAAGTTACGATTTTGTAGATTATCCAGTCTTTCTTTTGTTGTTAGGGTGACAGTGATCTCTTTCCAACTTTCTACCTCTTCAGCAAACATGTTTTTTTTTTGTTTGTTTGCTTTTTGGGGATTTTTTTGAGACAGAGTCTCACTCTGTCACCCAGGCTGGAGTGCAATGGTGTCATCTCAGCTCACTGCGACCTCTGTCTCCCAGGTTCAAGCGATTCTCCTGCCTCAACTTCCGAAGTAGCTGAGATTACAGGCATGCACTACCACGCCTGGCTAATTTTTGTATTTTTAGTAAAGATGCAATTTCACCATGTTGGCCAGGCTGGTGGCCAAAAAACTAAACCCATGTTTTTTATTTCTAGCATTTCCATGTGATTCTTTTCATTTCCATCTCTCCTGCACTACCACGCCTGGCTAATTTTTGTATTTTTAGTAAAGATGCAATTTCACCATGTTGGCCAGGCTGGTGGCCAAAAAACTAAACCCATGTTTTTTATTTCTAGCATTTCCATGTGATTCTTTTCATTTCCATCTCTCCTGACAATATGCCCTATCTATTAATTTTCTATTAGAAACTTTAAATTATTAATCCCAGTTATTTTAAGTTCCCTGATAGTTCCAGTATCTGGGTCCTCTCTGAATATGGTTCTGTTGATTGCTTTGTTTCTTTACAGTGGCTCGTTTTTTCTTACCTTTCTGCATATCTGCTAATAAATTGGGGACAAACTGGTACAATAGAGACTGAGGTTAATAGTATTTATGCCTGAAAATGAACAATGCTCTTCTTCCAGACATTTAGTGTGGGGCATTAAATCAATCTAATTAAGAGTTGAGTTGGTCTTGGGTTTTGTTGTCGCTATGATTACCTTCTGTGCAACACCATCTTTAAATTCCTTTAGCATCACCATGTGTCTAGGGTGGGGCTGGAATCACAGAAGGGTTTTTCTTGAGGTTCCTTCTCCCTCAGCTTAGAAAAGCCTTCCCTGTGTGCCTGCCCACAACAGCAACTCTTCCCATGCTCTGATGCCTCCCCCAGTGACAGGAGGCTGTTCTCTGTTTTGTTTTGTTTTTGAGACGGAGTCTCCCTCTGTCTCTCAGGCTGGAGTGCAGTGGCGCGATCTCAGCTCACTGCAAGCTCCGCCTCCCGGGTTCACGCCATTCTCCTGCCTCAGCCTCCTGAGTAGCTGGGACTGCAGGCGCCCGCCACCACGCCCGGCTAATTTTTTGTATTTTTAGTAGAGATGGGGTTTCACCATGGTCTTGATCTCCTGACCTCATGATCCGCCCGGGAGGCTGTTCTTTGTTACATGGTGTTTGCTAGGCTGGTGGAGGGATGGAAGTGGGTTCTGTGTTGTTCTGTTTCAGCCTCTGCCTTAGGTAGGCACTGGGTATCTGTGTTTTGGGAGTGGGGTCTTCTCAATGATCCTGCCCTTTCTTCAGTCATAAGAAACCTGACTATGTGGACCCAGGATAGGGTCCTACCTCTTCTATAGGAGTAGGGACTTTTTTCTTTTCTCTCCCTCCAGTTGTACTGAATCTTCACTTATGCTCTAGGGCAGCAGTCGACAACCTTTTCAGCACCAGGGACTAGTTTCATGGAAGACAAACTAGTTCCACGAACTAGTGGAGAGGATGGTTTCAGGATGATTCAAGCACATTACATTTATTGTGCACTTTATTTCTATTATTATATTGTAATATATAATGAAATAATTATATAACTCACCATAATATTGAATCAGTGGGAGCCCTGAGCTTGTTTTCCTGCACTGGGACCAGTGACAGATCAACAGGCATTAGATTCTCATAAGGAGCATGCAACCTAGATCCCTCACGTGCACAGTTCACAATAGGGTTTGCACTCCTTTGAGAATCTAATGCCTCCACTGATCTGACAGGAGGTGGAGCTCAGGCGATAATGTGAGTGATGGGGAGTGGCTGTAAATACAGATGGAGCTTTGCTCGCTTGCCCAAAGCTCACCTCCTGCTGTGCAGTCTGGTTTCTAACAGGCTACAGACTGGTACCAGTCTGTGGCCCAGGGGTTGGGGTCCCCTGCTCTAGGGGCTGTCGATTTGCTGCCCTTCCCTTCCCCCATTGGCTTACTGTCTTTCCTGGGGTGGAAGGATATGCGTGGGGTTTCATGCCTTTCCCACAGCTATATCCTCTCCCTTCTTCCTCACTGAACCATAAGGAAAGCCTCTCTCTGTCCCTTACCCTGCTCCAAACCTGTTTCATGAGTTCCTGATGGAGGCTTATGGAGAAGAACTGCTCAGGTGTCTGAGGAACCTTGCGTCTGCAAGTGTTTTGTGGTCTCACACTAGCCCACTCAGCCTTTGCGATTCTTCAGGCATTTTAGCAGGATGCTGCTTACTGGGCTGTATGTTGGCCCTGTCTTCCTCCTTTGCTCTGTTACAGGTGAACCAGTGCTCACATCCTGTCTATCTTTGGGAGAGGCTGTCTTTCCTTAGATTTCATGTTAGTTGGTGACATCATACACCCTGTGACATCAGTGTTTTGTGAGCTCAAGAAAAGTTATGCTTTGTAGGTTTTCTGGCTTTTTCTTATTGTTAAGGCAGGAGTGACACTCTTCAGCTTTCTACGTTCTAGCTGGAAGCCAGAAGTAAAAATATATTTTTAGATGATTCAGTTTTATCCTGAATCACTTTGGGCTCTTTTCAAAAATCATATTTATGCTGAATGGATTAAAACTTTCTACCATAAAAATGATTCTTAGGAATATGTGCCTCAAGATTCATGGGACATTCCAAAAGCACAATTCCAAAAAAGTTTTTAGTAATGAGCATCATTTGATAATTTGATATCAAATTATGTTCTAGGGCAGCAGTCCCTAACCTTTTGGCACTGGGGACCAGTTTCATGGAAGACAATTTTTTCATGGACCTGGGAGTGAATGGTTTCAGAAGGATTCAAGCACATTACATTTATTTTGTCCTTTATTTATATTATTATTACATTGTAATAGATAATGAAATAATTGTACAACTCACCATAATGTGGAATCAGCGAGAGCCCTGAGCTTGTTTTCCTGCGACTAGGTGGTCCTGTCTGGGGGTGATGGCAGACAATGACAGATATCAAGCATTAGATTCTCATAAGGAGTGTGCAACCTAGATCCCTCGCATGTGCAGGTTCATCAAAGGGTTCACGCTCTTATAAGAATCTAATACCTCTACTGATCTGACAAGAGGCAGGGCTCAGATGGAGCTCAACCCTTGATATAGGTTCTCAAGATGCATGACCCCACAAGGATACTCATATGCATGTTCGGTTGCTAATGATTCATTATAGGTTCATTACTATATCGTCCCAGGAAAATAAAAACATATCATCCCCTAGATGTTAATAAAATCAATTAACTTCTCCAAGTCTCAGTTTCCTCATCTGAAAAAATGAGGATAATAATAGTCCCCACACCATAGAATTACAGTGAGAATATAAGGAACTGATCACAGTCTAACAATAAGTACTGAACACTGTTCAATGCCACTATCATTGTTAAGTACCACTAAAAATACAAGTATTTATCATTTTGCTTATGAAAACAATGATGATAACATAATGAGATTCTAGAATCTCATTGCCTGTTCCCCATTTGAAATTGTTAATAGCATCCCCTTTCATTTTCAGAAGTGTCCTGGACAATACATCATCTATCACCTTGACAAGATCACAATTAGTAAGTTGGGACAACAGGGCTTTGAATACACTGAGTCTGAACTATGGAAAACACAAAGTTAAAAGTAAGAGCAACCTCTAGGACAGAAGCCAAGAATTCTCTCTTCTCTTTAGCCCTTTGTACAGGCTTCATTCCAGGATGCTCTCAGACCAGGAATAAAGGATCCAGTATGTTCTGTATGCAGAAAGCCTCCTTCTCTTCTTATCAACTTCCTGTCTGTCCTGTTTTGTTTTGTTTGTTTTTTATTCTTTTCACTTTCTAATCTGAATAGTTCTCATTTTAATCCTTTCACAATATCCTCATGTAGGATTTCACCATTAGCTTTTAAAGGCAATATTGCTTCAGTTCAAAGAAGTGCAACTAGACCTTATCACATACAAAAAAAGACTTAAGATCTGAGAAGTGCATTTTAGCCTAGAAACTTCAAATCAATACAGGGGCTTTAGAGAAATCGGGAGGGGCTCCTCTCGGGCAGTGAGGAAAGGCGTGAAGCTGCATAGACATTGAGCAGTTCTCTCAGTGCCGTCTTCTCTTTCTCTTGACAACAGCGTGGTGAGCTTCCTCTGGGGAGAAACCCTCTGCTTTGTTGGACTTGGCCAATCAGTGAGTGTGAGGACTTATGGGATGGGTCTGGTGATACCATCTGAACTGGGAAGATGTTCCAGGGCTTCCCTTGACGTGTTGGGATAGAGATATTCCCTTTCGGCCAGGGGAGACTGATGGGAAAATGGAAGCCTGGAGCTGCTGGTGGTCATCTTTGCCCCCTCCTGGGATGTGGGAACAGAACAGAGAAATGAGAGCCAAAGATGGAGGAAGACTTCTGATGAGTTATGTCTCTATTTCCCTGTGGTTGAAAAAGTCCTGATTACTACAAGCATTTCTCTAGGTAACTTAGTGACAGTGGGCTTGTCTGATGGATATTGTCCAAAAATATCTAAGAGTAACCCTATCCGCTATTTATTGAATGCCTATTGTCGTAGACTGATCACAATGACAGCTCCATTACTAACCTCCCAGAATCTCATCCTCTGAGCGTGTCTTTGCAGCACCTCTTAACAAAAGATGGATCCTGTTTCCTCACTTCTTGAATCAGGGCTGGCTTATGACTTACTTTGAACACAAGAATGTGACAGTGTGCGAGTTCTAAGCCTAGGTCACTGCCATGAGGAAAAAGCCTGGGCTGGCCTGCTGGAGGATGAGAGACACCATGTGGAGGAGAGGCAAGGTGCCCCAGACCACATCCCATTAACTTACACAAGCAGAGCCACCTAGTCAACCTGCTGCTGACCACAGAAGCATGAAGGGCCCCAGCAAAGACTGGAAGAGCCACCCAGCTGAGCCTAGCTTAAGTTGTTGGCCTACAGAATTGTGGACTAAATAAATGGTGGTTATCTTACGCCACTCGGTTTTGGGATGATCTGTTTCCTAGCAGTTAGATAACTGATACTCCCATTATGACTGAAGTACTTTACTTTATAAATACTAAGTGTTCTAGCTTTGAAGATAGATCTGATTTTGAGTCCTGGCTCCACAGTTTTTAAAAACTGTCTCTGTTCAGATTTCTCATCTATAAAATGGGTACAATAATAGTACTTATGGAATTTTGCTAAGATAAATGAGATTATACATGCGAAGTAACTAGCACAGTGCCTGGCATACAATAAGTCTTCCTGTATGGAGTGCATTATTATTACAATGAATAATACTCATGGTCCATCTTATGAAGTTGCAACTGTTCCACCTGTCTTATAGAAGAGGAGAGTGAAAGTCAGAAGGCTGACTTGATGATAGCTACCATACACAGAGGGCCCATGATATCCTGAAATTGTCATAAGCTGCATCTTCCAGATCTGGGGCCATAGGACCTGAAAGTGCAGCACAATCTAGGTGAGCCCAGGTGAGCTGAGACCAGGCTAGGGCCAGGGTGGGGAGAACAGCATACTCCCTCACCTCCTGGGGAGAACTGTGATGACTGGACTTGCAGACTTTCCAGATCAGCGTTCTCTTAGAGAGGAGCTGAGCCTGAGAGCAGGAGAGTAAGGAATGCCATAGGAAGGTGCCACTTCCTCCTCATTTCAGCTTTTACCAAATGCTGAGAGGGAAGGGGCTCTGATAGGTGCAATTCCCTAGTCACTTTCTCATTCTGCTTCCCACAATTGGGTCATCTGCTACTGAGCCCCACAGGGCACGTTGTCTAGACTCTCTCCCGTCCCAGTCCAGACAAAGCCAGAATAATGAACCATAGGATAACCAGGTCTTGGACTCCATGTTCTTCCAAAAGTGAAAAACAATCCCATCCCAATTCTTACCACCAAAATTGCACACATATACATTTGTGGTACACTCACCCCCAGTTCCCAGCTCCCCCTCCCTCCCACTCTTTCTCCCTCTGCATGCTCTATTTCTACACACACACACTTATGCATACACACACAAACACACACACTCACACACACATTTGCACATGCTATTTATCTTACCACAGTAGTATGTAGACTTTGGGTTTTCATTGTATACTTAATTTTTTGCCATATTATTTATCACTGCCTGTTATATTTCCTATTTATTTGTCTTCTTCAACTGAAATATAAACAGAATATCCAGGAGGGATATTTTGTTTCTGATGTGGCCCCAATGTCTAGAATGGTGACTAGCACATAGTAGGTACTAAATAAATCTTTGTTGAATTGAGTGATTGAATGAATGAATCATATGTGTGTATGTGTCAGGGTGGGGGTGGGGAGGAATGGATGATAAATGGAGAATCAAAGTATCATATGTTTTTAAAGCATCAAGACCCAGACAGGTTGAGTGTCTAAGGTCCTGGAACCTGTCAGTGGAAAGCTGAGACTAGTTTCTATGTTCTGCTGAAGTGGAGATGAAGAGCCAGAGCTTATCGATTAAAAGCAGTTAAGAAATGTACTGCCATTTTCATTTTATTGATCATATTTGTCCCCTTTTGTAGATCAACACCAATCCCTAAACTGCCCACACACCAAAGATAGGCCTTGCTGTCCTGAACAGTTTTTGTTTTTTTTTTTTTTTTGCACAAGACTTAGGAAGAGATCATATCCTGGGTGTGCTACTATACAAATCAGGGTGATGTGTTCCGCCTTCCAGGAGGCTCTTGGAATAGTGACAGCACAAGCTTACTATTCCATTTTCATATTTGAACAACTTTGAATGAGGTGTCTTGACTAGCTGTTTTTAGAAACACTAATAAGAATGCTTTCCCCTCCTTTTTCCCACTTGGTTGTTAAACTAGCCTTCCTCTCTCCCCCTTTTCCCTCCTCCACATTCTCTGGAAAGTGTTAGTTTCAGTCTCCATCCAAATGCATATGGGAGCTTCAGCAGGGAGTGCAGAGTGATGGTCTGAAAGTGTGGGGAATCAGAAGATTCCACTGACTCAGGCCTCAACCAGACTGGGTATGCGCCTGAGAACTTTCAAAAGAGAACACACAGACCAAGTTACAGTGTTTCCCCCAGTCATGATATGCTGGCACTTGTGGGTAATTTAGAAACCCAGATATGGGAATTTTTCGTGTTGCCCTTGTAACATCTCATCTCTTCCATCCAAGGTTTAATCATCTGTCTTTCAAGCTGTAGGTTTTAATCAGAATTCTCGTATTGTTTCCATTCAATTCAATTCCTGTTTATTGAGCAAAACGTAAAGGAAAACTCTAATTTGGCCAAGGTGTAAGTTAACTGGAACAGTTAAATAACAAAACAATCTGTACATACCCCTCTTTTTCTCAGTAATAATTCCTAATTCTTACAGTATTGCCCAACCCATGTTAGGGACTTGATAAATATTTGTTGAATGAATGAATGAATGAATGAATATGCTAAGTAAAAGGGAGCAGTGCCTCCATTAGGCCTCTTAACATCTCCTTGGGTGACCACATATTTTCCCAGTTGTCTCCTGCCCTCTAGTACTCTTCCAAACTAATCCATTCTCCACTTGAGTGCCACTGTAATCTTTATAAACTGAAAATTTGCTTGTGTCATGCCCAGGTCTAAAGTACTTTAACATTCCTTCATGGCTCTCCAGTTCCCTCAGGACAAAGTTTATGTATTTATTTATTTAGTTTTAATAAAGAATATGTATTTTTTAGATTTTTAAATTTCTAATTGTTATGGGTCCATAGCAGGGGTATCTATTTATTGGTACAAAGGATAGTTTATTATGTCATTCATTTATTCACTGAACTGAAGGTCTCCTGAGGAAAGATCACCACTGAGCCTTGGGCAGAAATTCTCAACCTGGGGGCTGTGAGGACATACAATCAAATACCTTCTTTTATTATTGAGTGCCCAATGCAGAGATAGATAGCCACTGATCTAGAAAGAAACATATGGAAAAAAGGAGTATAACATTATAAGGGTATATGCATATAAGGGTATACGCAGCATGGAGGAGACAAAGCCTGCTTGTGAGAGATAATGCTGGAAGTGAGCATTTCTTTTCTGAGAAGGCTACTCCAGGACAGACTCCACCCAAATGAGGGATAAACCAACAGAGAGAGAAGCCATGCCATTTCACCACTTAGTGTCATATCATCCTTCCCTGGGTAATAATATCCCCCAGGCGAGCCTCCTGTCCTCTCCTGGAATTTCCACGTCACAATCTGGCTGATTTTTGCTTTGGCCAAGCCTGTCTTCTGGGGGAGTTGTCTAACAGAGCTTGCCTGGAGAAAAGTGTGTATTGCATTGTCACTTATCCAACCCAGGAGAGTCAACAAAGCAAACCTCAGGCAACACACCCAGAACTCAGTGGGTCAGAATAGAGCAAGAGTGAAGGCTCAAAGAGAGAGATGTCTGATACAGATATCTGATATTATTCATGGTAATTAAGACATCTTAACAATGAACTTAAGATGCACAATGCAAGGGGAAAAAAAGATAACTAGCAATTTCAAAATTCTGTGCAAGAAAGGAGTACTTCTTGGTACAAAGCTGACCTTCAGGAGCCAGCTCTCTGCTTGGGGTGAAAGGTGTAAACACACATAAATAGTTAACTAAACATACCATGTAGGACATGACTCCCCCAGCTCTGTCTCTCTTTTTCCCCCTTGCTCAGGACCCTTTTCAGCCAGCAGGTCTTAGTTCTGTCCCCAGCACAGCTTGCTCATTCAGGTCCTTAGTGACCTCCCAGTCTTGACAGCTCTTCCCCTAGGACATTTGCCATCCCACTGACCCCTTAATGCCCATATTGTATTTCTCAAGAGGTCTCCCTGAGCCATTCCACCCCACAGGAATATCATTCTCTTCTGAAATTCATTAGCACCTATACTCTTAAGGAAGTTATCACTAACTAGCCAAGATTTTAAATAGTCTTTTCATGGGTATATATCTTCTGCAACCTTCCAAAGGGAAAGGGTGCCCCTCTTCTTAGGCACACCAGGGACCTAACAGAGGATGCTCAGTCAACATTTATCCGCTAGTTGATGATTAATGCCTGAGCCATGTGGCAGGGCTCCAAACATCACAGGCATTCCAGGAAGGAATGCAGAAGCTGCTAGCCATGTTATCTCACCAAGTGAGCTCAAGATAATGTAGAAAGCTGGGTGGAGGCCAGCCCTGGTCCAAATCTCTGTGAGTACCCTTTTTGTCTCTTAAGAAGGCTATTATACAGACCTTTGTCATTATTTTGGGTGACAAAATTCCTGAGGCTAGAGGCCTTCCCTCCCCCTGGAATTTCCAAGTCATAGTCCTGTTGATTTCTGCTCTGGCCAAGACCCTCTCCTGTGAAAGCCATTTGTGTGAGGATGGCTGACAATGAATGTAGACCATGCTGCTGTATATATATCAGATTAGGCAGCAGCTGGCACAGGTGGCCCTGACCTGGCAGTGGACTCTGAGTTGCTGCTGAAGTCCCTAGCTCCTTCCTGACTGTTGACTGTTTACGTCTTCACTGAGTGCCTCTTAACCTTCTCAGTATGTAATTCTTTGTCATAGATCTAAGTCTTTGATTTCACAGGACTGGGGCAATACAAACTGGCTGGCTTCTCAGTGACCACATGCCCCCAGTACTCCTGGATTCTTGCCTTTGTCCTATCTGGGGAAATGTTTTCCCTAACCCGGGACAGCAACCTGGTTAGAGTAGAATAGAGTCAAGCAGGGTAGGCCAACCTGGGTAAGCTGAATTGTTGTGGAGGAGGTGGTGGGTGATGGTGATGTAAGAGGCCTTAGCTGATATTCAGTTCAACCCTCTTGTCTTACAGATGAGGAAACTAGTGCTCAGTTTTTTTTTTTTTTTTTGAGACGGAGTCTTGCTCTGTCGCCCAGGCTGGAGTGCAGTGGCCGGATCTCGGCTCACTGCAAGCTGCGCCTCCTGGGTTTACGCCATTCTCCTGCCTCAGCCTCCCAAGTAGCTGGGACTACAGGCGCCCGCCACCTCGCCCGGCTAGTTTTTTTGCATTTTTTAGTAGATTAGCCAGGATAGTCTCAATCTCCTGACCTCGTGATCCGCCCGTCTCGGCCTCCCAAAGTGCTGGGATTACAGGCTTGAGCCACCGCACCTGGCCTAGTGCTCAGTTTTAATTAATTTCCATGAGTCACAATATAGATTCACTTAATCTCAAGAGTCAGAAAGACACTTAAAATTCTTGGGAGGAAGTCATGTCATTCAATAATTCATACAATGCTCGGCAGAGCATGATGGCTCATGCTTGTAATCCCAGCATTTTGGGAGGCTGAGGCAGGCAGATTACCTGAGATTAGGAGTTTGAGACCAGCCAGGCCAACATGGTGAAACCCCTTCTCTATTAAAAATACAAACATTAGCCAGGCGTGATGGTAGGTGCTTGTAATCCCAGCTACTCGGGAGGCTAAGGTAGGAGAATCGCTTGAACCTGGGAGGCAGAGGTTGCAGTGAGCCGAGATGGTGCCATTGCACTCCAGCCTTGGACAACAAGAGCGAGACTCCATCTCTAATTATAATAATAATAATAATAATAATTCATTCAATGCTTGAGTCCTTTCCACAGTGTCCTGGCCAAGTAGTTTTCTCAATTGTGCTTGAATACCTCCAGTGACAGAGATCTTACTACCATTTAAAAAGTGAGTTAAAGAGCTGGAACTGGACACCAAAGCTCCTGCATCTTTTTCCAGTATTCTCTCCATTCTACCAGGCTGATGCTCAGTTCTTTTGAGGAACCCCAAGGTATGGAGGCATGAAAGATAGCTGCCTACTTCTCAGGGGAGAGAGGCCAGAAAAACTCAGAGGGGAAGACTTTAGGGTGAAAGGGAAGAATCCCCTCTGTGATCTCTGATTTAGCTGGGGCACAGTTTTCCTAAAAGTGGAGAGAGACAAGGAGAGACAAAAAGGAGAGTGAAAACCCTGTTTAAATCGTTACCTTACTAATGATGTCTTAGAATGTAAAAAAAAGACACCATTTTAGGACTCTTTTAGGAAACTGTTTGGTGTGGTACTTATAAACCAGAGAGAAACTCCAAAGTCAGAGGTCCTTGGGTAGGAATGTTGCAACATTATCTCCTGCAATGGTGGAAAAAAATAAATGATCAAATGGACATTTACGGAATGTCTCACGGGTCCCAGATATGTGCTAGGTTACATAAACACCCTCCCACTTACTCCTCATAATAACCTTGTGATGTGGGGGACAATAAGGCTCTCAATCTAAGTACTTGTTTAAAGTTTTACAATAAGTGATTGAGGAAGGAATAAACCCAGACCTCAAGACTCAGAGAAGAGCAAAAGTTTTCCTGTTCTGAGCTTCCTTTTTGTAGATCCTGGCACATCCAGCGTGCCAGTAGAAAACACAGACTTGTGCTCTCAGGACCGTTATTATGGGGTTCCTGGAGTCATTGTAGGGTGTGAAGAGCTGCTAGAGATCAAAAAAATGGAGACAATCAGCCTCTTTGGGGCGGGCTTCTAGAAGTGACCATTTTAATAGGGTAGAAACATGTGGTTGTCTTAGAAAGGAAAACTCTTGTGAACTAAAAAGTATTTGAGAGCTTGGACTAGAGGAAGAGCAGGATGAGAAGGGAGGCTGCCTGAACCCTGAGAAGGAAGTCCTTTTAGTTTCTTAGGGTGAAAGGGTAAGGAAGGTCCTCAGACACACCCCTCCATCATGGCCAGGGCTGGCTGGGGACACAGCTTTGGAAACAACAGTGTGCTGGTAGCTGAAGAGAGCCAGGCCTTCCTGAGGCTGGGAAGGATGATAAATCTGTTCTTGCCATCCCCACTTTCATTCATTCATTTGCTTGTTCATTCAACAAATATTTACTGAACATCTATTATGACAGGCACCTGTCAACCCTCTTTAGCCCATGGTACCCTCATGCATTCCTTTGATGTCTCAAAGCTGGTAACACCCATTCTCTGGATCTCTGTTCCAGGACTCATACCTGAGAAGTTGTCTTGTTCTTCTCAGTGATGTAACACACCACTCCCAAACTTAGTGACTTAAAACAGACAGTATTATCACTTATGATTTTGTTGGCTGGTTGGGCTCAACTGGGTGGTTCTTAGGATCTTGTATGTATTTGCAGTCAAATGGCAGCTGGTCCTGGAGTCATCTGAAGGCTTGAATGAGCTGACATCTGAGATGGCGCACTTACATGGCAGTTGATGCTGTTGACTGGGAGATGGAGCTGTTGACTGGAAAGCCTGCATGTGGCTCTCCATGTGGCTAGTACTTCTCACAGCATGGTAATGGGCTTCCTAGGAGAAGTGTCCCAAGAGCAAGAGTTCTAAGAGTCCAAGGAAAAAGCAGCAAGGCCTCATGACTTAGCTCAGAAGCTCAAGCACATTACTTCTGCTGCATTCAAGTGTCAAGGAAGATGGCCCATATTCATATGGAGAGAAACGAGACTCCTTCCTCCCTCCTCCTCCTCACTCCTCCTCCTCCTCCTCCCTCCTCCTCCTCCTTCTTCTTCTTCTTCTTCTTCTTGTCACCAGACTGGAGTGCAGTGGTGTGGCCTCAGCTCACTGCAACCTCCGCCTCCCGGGTGCAAGTGTTTCTCCTGCCTCAGCCTCCTGAGTAGCTGGGACTCCAGGTGTGTGCCACCACACCCAGCTAATTTTTGTATTTTTAGTAGAAATGGGGTTTCACCATGTCAGCCAGGATGGTCTTGATCTGACCCTGTGATCCACCCACCTCAGCTTCCCAAAGTGCTGGGATTACAGGTGTGAGCCACCATGCCCGACCTCTATTTCTTAATGTAAGGCACACTATGGTAGTACAGGGAGTACAGAATTGTTTGGGGGTACCATGGAAGTGTGCCTTTTGGCTCTGACAATTTATGAACTTCCATATGCATAATACACTTACCCTCCCATAATCACCAAAAGTCTTCTCCCATTTCAGCGCTTGCTCCATATCTTCATTAAATCAAATCCAAGTGTGACTGAAGCTCCTTAAATATGTGGGGGTTTGGGGTTTTGTTTTTTTGGTGTAGCTCCTTGGGTATCATTCTTTTCAATCTAAAGACCTGTGAAATACACATGAGTTATTTTTACCCCACACACCCAACATATGATGGCAATACAGGGATAGGATAACTGCAATGAACCCTTCTCTTCAGAGAGGCAAAGAATGGGAAGAACAAAGCAGTGTCTGGTTCATAGCGATGCTGAAATACAGCCACACACGTTACAAGTTTTTAAAAATAAGAGTTTAATTCTGCTCCTAGGAAGTGGTCTTCCATCACTGTGGTAGGAAAAAGGCCCCAGGGGCTCTTTTTATTTTGGATTGCTTCTGTCTTTTTCATTCCAAGGTGGTGCTGCCTTCTTTAGACAATTTTCTTAAAAACTTTGCTGGTTTCTCATTAATCTTATTAGCGTTTGTGCCAACATATAAATGCCATACCCATAAATATCTTTGAAGCAAATCCTTCTCTACCTTGCATTGAGAGTTAGGGTTCTGTGAGACAATACCCTTAATACTCTCAGAAGTCTTTTTATCTAGAAGAAGATCTAAGATGCACACTATTAAGATTCATAGGAGCCTCATTGTCCACCTAAGAGGGCAGCATGTTAGCATGTAATGGAATATCCTTAAATCTTTCTGAAATTTTGACAAAAGGTTGTTACCTTACTCTGTTCTTACTTTGAGAACTTTTATTAGCTGAAAAGACTGTCGTGAGTCTTCTATACTTTCTCTAAATTTTGCCTAAAATTAGAAAATTGCCTTTTTAGTTCATCTTTATGACTGGGTATCTTGTCATAAATAACTGAAAGAAACATGTTAGCACTTAAAACATTCAATCAGGAACATTAGGTGTATTTTTTATTTCATGTCACCAAACTTCCACCACTACGTAGGAGCAGTCATATTTTCTCTGGTTTCTGTCTTCAAATCTTCACTAACAGCAGCCTCTGAACCTTCCAGCTTCTGCCTGTTGCCTGGTCCCAAAGTCAATGCCACATATTTTGGATTAAAATAATACAATAACTACCCACTTCCAGGTGCCAATTTCTGTTCAGCTTATGTATTGCAGAATAACAAACTATCTTAAAATTTAGCGGTTGCAACAACAATTTAATATTATCTCACGTGACTTCCTGTGTTGACTGTCTTGGCTGGGCAGTTCTCACATGGTTGTGTTCAAATGGTGCCTGGGGCTGAAGGCTTGACTGTACCAGGTGTTAAAGATGGTGCACTCACATGGTTGGTTGGGAACTCAGTTGGGAGCTCACTCCACCAGAGCACCTACACATGGCCTCTGATGGACTGCACTTCTTATACATGACACTGTTTTCTGAGAGGGAACGTCCCTAGAGAATTGTTCCAAGAGACCCAGGCTTCATAGGACCCGGTCTTGGAAGTCCCAGAATGTCATTTCCATCTCTCTCTATTTGCCAAATGAATTACTATAATCAGATTCAAGATAAGGGCAATTAGACTCTACCTTTCGACGTGAGGAGCAACGTGTACATACAGAAGGAGTAGAAGTGCTTAGGACCAACTTTGGAGGTTAACCACAACAGTTTTTTTTTTTTTCTTTTTTTCCACCAGTAAATCTCCAGTTTCTCTAGTCTTGGCTTTATAAACATTCACACTACGATGTTATTGGCTAACTACTAGATTGCTTTGCCTTGGTGGTGTATCAGTCAGGATGGACTAGATTATATGATCATTACAAACAACACCAAAATCTTGGAGATTTAATACCACAGATTTATTTCTCACTCACACTACATGATCATGGGGCTTTGACATGTTTACCTTGGCTCCCAGGCTGATAAATCTGACCCAGTCTGGAACATTGCTGGCTCCTATGGCAGAAGGAGCTTAAGAGTGTAAAGAATTGTGCACTGGCTCTCAATGTTTCAGCTGGACGTGACTCCCATCACTCCCATTTACATTTCTTTATCCACAGAGAGCCATGTGGCCACACCTAACTATGGGGACAGGATATGCCAACCTACCATGGCCTGAATGGGCAACTAGAAAGATGTGGTGAGCAGCACTGAGACTACCACAGTTGGGTACTTGAATAGTGGCTAATGATAAAACTAAATAAATACTCACGAAAAGTGGGATTTCAGTCAACAGCTGTAAATTGGGTAAAGGGAGCAGTTTTTTTTAACTTATTTTCCATTACTTACCAATTTTCATATGAATGAGTTGATTCCCTTATATCGTCTAAAGTTGAATATTTTATAATATTATTATAGTCCAATAAATTTAAACATATTTTATGTTTTTAAATCCATTGCAGTTATTACTCTAATACAACCTCAAATTGTCCCATTGTCTGGTGGGAGCCTTTTGAAGTTGGCCCAACCTGATCTTGTACATTTTCTGTATCTCTGACCTAGAGTCAATTGTTTCTTCAAGTAGTCCTGGTTCCTTTCAATGGAAATTGATATTTAGAATGTGGACACAAGGGGTGCTTATTACTATTGAGTACTATTGAGTTGGTCCTTGTTTCTAAGCCTTTTTTTTAAAAAATGTATTTTTAATTGGTGTAATTATACCTACCTATGGTGTATGTGTGATTTTTTGATAAATGTATACAATTTGTTATAATCAAATTCGGGTAATTGGAATATTTATCAACTCAAATTTTTATCACTTCCTGCTTGGGGAACATTCAAAATCCTCTCATGTAAGCATTTTGAAATACACAATAAATTGGCCGGGGGCGGTGGTTCAAGCCTGTAATCCCAGCACTTTGGGAGGCTGAGACGGGCGGATCATGAGGTCAGGAGATCGAGACCATCCTGGCGAACACGGTGAAACCCCGTCTCCTAAAAAAATACAAAAAACTAGCTGGGCGAGGTGGTTGGCGCCTGTAGTCCCAGCTACTCGGGAGGCTGAGGCAGGAGAATGGCATAAACCCGGGAGGCGGAGTTTGCAGTGAGCCAAGATCGCGCCACTGCACTCCAGCCTGGGCGACAGAGTGAGACTCTGTCTCAAAAAAAAAAAAAAAAGAAAGAAATATACACTAAATTATTCTTAAGGATGTCACCCTTCTGTGTTATAAAACAGGGGTCCTCAACCCGTGGGCCATGAACTGGTAGCAGTCTGTGACTACACACAGCAGGAGGTGAGTGGCAGGGCAAGCCAGCAAAGCTTCATTTGTATTTGCAGCCACTCCCCATCACTCATATTACCACCTGAGCTCCACCTCTTGCCAGATCAGCGGTGGCATTAGATTCTCATAGGAGTGTAAACCCTATTGTGAACTGTGCGTGTGAGGTATCTAGGTTATGCACTCCCTATGAGAATCCAATGCCTAATGATCTGTTACTGTCTCCCATCACCCCCAGATGGGACTATGTAGTTGCAGGAAAACAAGCTCAGGGTCCCACTGATTCTACATTATGGTGAGTTGTATAATTATTTCATTATATATTACAATGTAATAATAGTAGAAATAAAGTGCACAATAAATGTAATGCACTTGAACCATCCTGAAACCATCCCCCGCAACCCCCACTTTCTGTCTGTGAAAAAATTGTCTTCCATGTAACTGGTCTCTGGCACCAAAAAGGTTGGGGACTGCTGTTACAGAACACTAACACGTATTCCTCATATCTAGTTGCAATCTTGTATCCATTAGCAGACCTCTCCCTCTGCCCTTCCCAGCCTCTAGTAACCACTACTCTACTCTGTGCTTCCATAAGATCAGCTCTTTTAGCTTATTCGTGTGAGTGAGGACACGCAATATTAGTCTCTCTGTGTTTGGCTTATTTCACTTAATATAATGTCTTCCAGGCTTATCCATGCTGTTACAAATGACAGGATTTCATTCTTCTTCTTGCCAAAAGTATTCCATTTTGTGTGTGTATATATATATGCACATGCATACACATTTTCTTTATCTATTCATTTGTTGATGGTCACTTAGCTTGATTCTGTATCTTGGCTATTGGGAATAGGGCAGAAATACACATGGAGTGTAGACATCTCTTTAATATACTGGTTTTCTTTCTTTTGTGGGGGGATTACTGGATCATGCGGTATTTCCGTTTGTAGTTTTTTGAGGAACCTCCACACTGTATTCCATAATGGCCATATTAATGTACATTCCTACCAGCAATGTATAAGAGTTTCCCTTTCCCTGCATGATTGCCAACATTTTTTTTTTTTTTGTCTTTTTGATCAGGATATCTCATTGTGGTTTTGATTTGCATTTTCCTAAAGATTAGCAATGTTGAGCATTTTTCATATACCTGTTGGCCATTTGTTTTTCTTCTTTTGAGAAATGTCTGTTAGATCATTTGCCCTTTCATTTTTTTGAATATGGGAGTCTTGCTTTGTTGCCCAGGCTGGACTTGAACTCCTGGGCCCAAAGAACTATCTGCCTCAGCCTCCCAAGTAGCTGGGACTGCAGGCACACAACCACCAGCTCATGTTCTCATTTTAAAATCTGATTATTTGCTTTTTTGCTCTTGAGTTGTTTGAGTTCCATATGTCCTGCTTATTAATCTCTTGTTGGATGCACAATTTTGAATATTTTCTACCCTTCTACAGGTTGTCACTTTACTCTATTGATTGTTTCCTTTGCTGTGCAGAAGCTTTTCAGTTTGATAGAATCCCATTTTTCTATTTTTGCTTTTGTTGTTGTGTTTTTGAGATCTTATTTTAAAAAAATCTTTGCCCAGACTAATGTCAGGAAGCATTTCTCCATGTTTCTTTCTAGTAGTTTTGTAGTTTCAGGTCTTCAGATTCAAGTCTTTAACACCATTTTCAGTTGGTGTTTGTATATGGTGAGAGATAGGGGTCTAGTTGCATTCTTCTGCATACAAGTATCTAACTTTCTTAGCAACATTTATTGTAGAGACTATCTTTTCCCCAATGTATGTTCTTGATGTCATTATCAAAAATCTATTGGCTGTAAACACATTAATTTATTTCCGGGTTCTTTTTTTTAAAATTTTTTTCAGGCTCAAGGTTGAGTTGAATAGTACAGGTAGAAATAGAATCCAGGGATCTGATTCTCACATTAGAGGATAATGATATCTTCCCAAAGTGGAAAAATTAAATTATTTCTTTTGGTAGATAACATTGAGACATCATTTTGTAAATACATAATATGAATTTCCTTGAAAATTTTTGGCATTTGTGAAAGTCTTTGTAGGCTGAGGTTTTTAGGTATTTTTTCCCCAAAAATATATAAAGTTAGGGGATCTAGCTTTAAACAACAAAAAAACTTAATCTTAATTTCAAAATGACCCAAGTTCATTTTGTATTTTTATATAAATCAATTGTATAGCTTGAGTACTCTGAAACATAAAAGGCCACCACAGTTCACAGAGTTCACACACATGCATTCTACAGTGATATTCATATGACCAGAACTTATTTCACACTTACATAAAGTTTAAAATTAAAATGTCTTAGTCAAATTTTTCATAAACCCAACTATTTGAAGATGTCAAAGTTATTACAGTGGGATAATTTATATGTCATACAGTATTAAGTTAGTCTCAAATTCAAGTATTTATAATATTCACCCCATGTGAAAATTTATTTATACTGGCTAAGATGTGAGCTGTGAAATTTATAGTGCTCAGTTTGGTATTTTTCCCTGTGTGTATGTTTTCCATCACAAAACCTCTATTTCACAATTCTGTACTTGTAAGAGCTCAGGTTGGTTTATGTAGTCATAATGCAGTAGTCTAGAACATACCATGTAAAAGTAAAAAATAAAATTATTTCCAAGTTTCTTTGTTTTAAATGTACCCCATGTGCTGTATTATATCAACTTTCAGGTTATAGAAATCCATTATGACTAGCAATAGTTTTACAAAAGATCAGCACTTAAGCAAGAATGATTTCTTCAAGTATGTATACATAGATTCAGAGAGCAAAAATTCTTTATACACATTCATATTCAAATAATACAAAAAAATCCACAAGAGTACATAAGAGAGATGGCAGAGGTGTTTGGAATATGTCAGGGACTAATATGTAAGTTAACTAGTATGTAAACTCAAAGTGGTTTTGCATATTTTGGTAACAAATATTTGTCAAAAAAAAAAAAAACCAGAAACAAAAATGCTTATTCCTTATTGGAAAACAATGGAAAACAAATCTGTCCAAATGTTTAGAAGCTGCATCATAAAAATATTTTCGGAAAAATTTCATGCTTAATAGGTTGCTTCATCCATGTTGTCATCACTGTCTGTGCCAAAATCATCTCCATCTTCAAAGTATGAATTAATATAGTCATTTTCCTCTTCTTGCTCGTCTTCGTCATATTCCTACTCATCTGCAGCATCATCGTCATCATCATCATCACCTTTACTTTTCTCTTTGCTTCCTTCTTTCTCTTCATTTTCCTCATCTGATTTTTCACCATCACTTTTCTTTTCCAATCCTCAATTTTTTTCAACACATCTGAAGTATTAGTGAGTGAAGTGACTTTGCCTGCGTCTTTTGCCTTTTTGGATTTTGGGCCTGTGTTTTTACATTTATTTCTTGACATCATCTCTCTTGGAAGTCTTCTCCAATCTGGTATCCATTCTTCCTTATATACCTTCATGTATCTTTTACTATACCTTTCAATATCTTGTCCTTCTTCAGGTGTTTCAATAAAATAAGGCGTTATTTTCATTGTTTCTCTCAACTCCTGTTTCAAAGCCAGTATATACTCTTCATCTTCTGTTTTCAGTGCCACCGATTGATAATCTGCATCAGGAAATAGTGGGAGTGGTTTCAACACTACATAAGGTAACTTTTCACCTTTGCTAAATCCAACAGCCTCAATATTAAAGGTATAAGCAGCACATCCTCCTCTTCATTTATTCCCAGCCATCAGAACTAGTTATACTAGATGAGTGGGCAAATTCTGAAAGGCATCTGCCTGGCTGCACCGCTGCCCAGATGTTCGCACTTGAGTGGTATGCCCACAAGTCTCTAGGTGGTAGTATCTTCTGGATTCAAGAACACTTCTATGAGTCGGGCAACCGTGCCAACATCTAGCTGGTGCACGGCTCCAAGTGTGGCTCCAAGCAGGATGTGGTGATCAATATAGGCCTGGGACTGCACAGCCTCCCTGAGTACCTGTACTCCTCCGGCCTCTTGTAGGACCTCAGGGCCAAAGAGCTATTTCTGGGTTCTTAATTTATTCTTTTCCATTAGTCTATGTGTCTGTATTTAAGCCAGCACCATGCTGTTTTGGCTACTATAGCTCTGTAGTATATTTTTAAGTCAGGTAGTGTGATATCTCCAGCTTTGTTCTTTTGGCTCAGGATTGCTTTGACTAGTCAGGGTCTTCAGTCATTCCACATAAATTTTAGGGTTGTTCTTTCTGTTTCTGGGAAGAATGTTACTGGTATTTTGATAGGGATTGCATTGAATCTGTATATCACTTTTGGCAGTATGGCCATTTTAACAATATCCTTCTAATCTATGAACATGTAATATCTTTTCATTTTCTGTGTCCTCTTCAATTTTCTTTCATCAGTATCTTATAGTTTTAATTGTAGAGATTTTTCACCTCTGGTTAAATTTACTTCTGGGTTTGTTTTTTTCCTAGCTATTGTAAATGGGATTGCTTTCTTGTTTTCTTTTTCAGATTGTTCATTATTAGCAAATAGAAATGCTGATGCTTTTTGTACGATGAGTTTGTATCCTGCAACTTTATTGAATTTGTTTGTTAGCTCTAACAGTTTTTTGGTGGAGTTTTTAGGTTTTTCTAAATCATATTGTCTGTAAATGGGGACAGTTTGAATTTCTTCTTCCCAATTTGGATTCCTTTTATTTCTTTCTCTTGCTTAATTGCTCTGGCTAGGACTTGAAGTACTATGTTGAATAACAGTGGTGAAAGTGGGCATCCTTGTCTTGTTCCAGATCTTAGAGGAAAGGCTTTCAACATTTCCCCATTCGGTATAATATTAGTACTAATGTGTTAGCTGTGGGTTTGTCATATATAACCTTTATTGTTTTGAGGTATGTTCATTTTATACCTAGTTGGTTGAGAGTTTTTATCATGAAATGATGTTGTATTTTATCAAGCACTTTTTCTCCATCTATTAAAATGATCATATGGTTTTGTCCTTCATTGTGATGATGTGATTTATCACATTTAGTGATTTTCATATGTTGAAATATCCTTGCAACTTGATCGTGGTATATAATCTTTTTGATATGCTGTTAGATTCAGTTTGCCAGTATTTTGCTGAGAAATTTTACAACTGTGTTTATCAGGAATATTGGCCTATAGTTTTCTTTTTTGGTTGTGTCCTGGTCTGCTTTTGGCATCAGGGTAATGCTGGTCTTGTAGAATGAATTTGGAGGAATTCCTTCCCCTTCAAATTTGTGGAATAGTTGGAGAAAAAAATAGTATTAGTTCTTTAAAAGTCATAGAATTCAGCAGTGAAGCTAACCAGTCTAAAGGGAGCAATTTTGAGGCCTTCCACAGATACCCTCAGATCCCACCTATGGCAACCTCTGTTAGCTTCAACCAAAACCTACTCCCTGTAAGGCAATTCTCCTTCATCCTCCTGAATTGGAGTGGGGAGTTGCTTCTTTTTTACATATCCATAGAGGGGTTTTACATGCAAAGATGACATTTCGTCGCCCCTCCCTTACTTTCAAAGCAATTCCTGGTAGAGTTCAGAACATCTCAGCCCTTTCTACAGAGAAGTGGGTCTGCACAGTCCTTTGTGGAGTCTGCAGGGCTGTGTGTGTGACACATGTGAGGCCAAGGACACAAGATCCTCCCTATAATCTGGTCTTCACTCCTTCCCAGGGAATAGAGCTAACTCATATTTTGGCCTGAGCCAAATAGATCTAAGTTTGAATTCTGCTTCGGCCACTGTCTTGCTGTATAACGTTGTGTCTCTTACTTTTTCTGAGCCTGGTTTCCACATATGCAAAATAGGGATAACAACATGTATTTTGCAGGGTAGTTATAAGGCCTGAATGATCCGAATGACCATGCTGTGTACTAGCTGTGTGACCTTATGCAAGTTACTTAACCCTTCATACCTCTGTCCTTATGGGTTGTTATGAGGTATGAGTGCGTTAATATTTGCAAAAAGCACATGACAGTGTTTTGTGCATACAAAGCATTACTTAGTGTTGACTATTGTTAATATTAAGGTATGTAAACTGGCTGATGTGCAAAAGGCCTTCAATAAATGTAAGTTACTTTATCTTCTTCTCAAGCCCACAGGTTCTGGCTACAGGAGTCTGGTTTCTCTGAAGCCACCTCAGAATTCCAGGCAGCCCGTTTATCCGGATTTGAATAGTTTTAAGTAAGTGGCCTTGGTTCGCCTTTGAGCAGCCAAAAAATACAGTAATGGAGACACCTAGTGGGAACTGGTAGCAAGTGCTCCAGAGAGTCTGAGTGCCTGTGGCTGGGGTCAGATGGAGACCCAGAGGATGGTACCGCTGTGGCCCATGAGTGCACAATGAGGCCAATAGGCTCTCCGGAGCCATGCCAGTGCAGCCTTCACCAATGGGAAGCCCTGCTCATCCACCCTGCAGCTGGTCCTTGTCACCAAGGCTCTGTTCTGAACAACCTCAGGGGGCAGTCTGTTGCTTTATCAGCTCACACTGCTGGACCTAGCCTCAGGTTGTGGTGGGGAAAGTAGGAAAGCAGACAGGTTCCTGCTTTGAGGAGCTGACAGAAAACAATTGGGCTTAGCATTGTTTTTTTGCTGTGTGACCTTGGATGAATAATTTAGCATCTCTGAGCTACAGTTTCCTTGTGTGCAAAAACAGAGTTAGTAATAGTGAGAATGGTTTAAAATGATGGATGTAGAAAGTGAAGTGCTGAGTCTATGCCCATACCCTCTTGAATGAACCCGAACTTGTCTGATCTCAGAAGCTAAACAGGGTCAGGCCTGGTTAGTACTTGGATGTGACAAAGTTAAGCACTGTGTTATTGACACACAGAAAGCACCCAATAAATGGTATATATTGTTGTTATTGTTATTATTTTGTGGTGGATAAATGCACGAAATACTTAGGGGATAAATATACACGATGTTGAACCAAGTGAAAGCCATCATAGTTTATAGCATGTGAGAGACAAGGCTATTCCAGATCTGCAGTAGTTAGGTGAGGCCTCATGGAGGAGAGCAGATCTCTTATGAGCCTCTGACTACAGCAACAAACAAATCATACTCCTACTGGCTGAAACAATTATAGGGTATGTTGGCTTCTATAACTTGGTAAGACTTGATCCAGTGCCTTGATGATGTCATGAGTACCTAACCTTTTCTTTTAAAAATACTCTTGTGACATAAAAAACATACAAAAAGATTTAGAAAACAACATAGCATTCACCTTAGGAAATAAAATAGCAAATATAGTTGAGGCTTTCTGGCCCTTCTCCAATTGCATTTCCCCTTCCCCTACCCTGCAAAAAGAACCCCTCTCCTAAATTTGGTGTTTATACTTCCTATGGATGCATTTACGTTATTACTACATATGTGTGTGTTTCTAAACAACATATGGAAGAATTGCATGTTTTAAACCTTTCTATAAATATATCATAGAGTACGTATCTGTATTTGTCTGTTTGGGCTGCATAACAAAATACCACAGATTTGGTGGCTTAAACCACAGAAATGTATTTTCTCACAGTTCTAGAGGCCAGGAAGTCCAAGCTCAAGGCGCCAGCCAGGGAGGTTTCACTCTGCAGACTGTTCTCTAGTCTTACAGGCAGCTACTGTTTCTCTGGGTGCTCACGTGACCGCTTCCTTGTGCTTGCGCAGGGAGAGAAAGCGAGAGAGCAAGCTCTCTGATGTCTCCTGAGAGCCCCATCCTTAGGACCCTATCTAACGCTAATGATCTCCTAAAGACCCCATCTCCAAATACGATCACATTTGGGGTAGAATTTCAATATGTTAATTTTGGAGGGATAAGATATTCAGCTCATTTCATTCCACTTCTGCCTCCCACAAAGTTCATGCCCTTCTTACATGCAGATGCATTCATTCCATTCCAGCAGTCCCAAAAGTCTTAATTTATTCCAGCATCAACTCTAGTTCTAAAGACCAAAATCTCAACTAAATATCATGGGTGCAATTCACTGTAAGCAAAACTCCTCACCAGCTATGAACCTGTGAAACCAGACCAGTTATGTGTTTCCAAAATATAATGGTGGAAAGGGCATAGGATGAACATTCCCATTCCAGAAGGCAGAAATCAGAAGAAAGAAAGGGGTGACAGGTCCCAAGCAAGTTTGATACCTAGCAAGGTAAATTCCATTAGATCTTAGGGGTTGAGCATAATCCTCTTTTGTTCAGTGCTTTCTTTGTCCACCCCCGATCCCAGCCCATTGGAGTGGCAGCATCGCCCCACCACTCTCTGTGGCAACCTCACCTGCACAGCTCTCTGTGGTGGCCATCTGGTCTACTGAAACTGAGAAGAAACCAACCTTACCCCCTTGGTTCTGTGGTAGGAGCCCTGACGATCTCTGAATTGCCTTCAAGTTCATTCTTGCCTTTTCTTGAAGGACAAAGCATATTTCTCAACTGAGTAGTTCTACCATCCAGCTCTGTAGAATCGCAATATCCGACAGCCTTTTTTCAACCTGTCTCACTTTCTCTGTCCCCTTTAGTTCAAACCGGCAGTGCCTAACTTCTATCCCTGGCTCTTATGAGCTGGCTAGTGAAATCCACGGGTTGCACCCATGATCTCTTTATCAAATGTTTGGACAGCCACAACCTTAGTGTTCTCTTTAGAACATGCTTCTTCATTTTTTGTTTTTCCAATGTGGATAGACTGAGAATGTTCCAAATCTTCAAGCTCTGTGTCCTTTTTTTTTTTTTTTCTTTCGAGACAGAGTCTCAGTCTGTCGCCCAGGCTGGAGTGCAGTGGCGCAATCTTTGCTCACTGCAAGCTCCACCTCCCAGGTTCATGCCATTCTCCCACCTCAGCCTCCCGAGCAGCTGGGACTACAGGCGCCCGCCGCCATGCCCGGCTAATTTTTTTTTTTTTTTTTTTTTTTTGCATTTTTAGTACAGACAGGGTTTCACCATGTTAACCAGGATGGTCTCGATCTCCTGACCTCATGATCTGCCCGCCTCTGCCTCCCAGAGTGCTGGGATTACAGGCATGAGCCACTGTGCCCAGCCCAAGTTCTGGGTCCTTTTTGATTAACATTTTTTTCCAATTTCTCTCTTCTCTCTCATTTTACTATAAGCAATAAAGAGAAACCAAACGACTCCTTCAACATTTTGCTTAGCAATGCCCTCAGCTAAACATCCAGTTTCATTGCTTGTAAGTTCTACCTTCAACAAAACACTAGAACACAGTTCAGCCAGGCTCTTTGCCACTTTGTAACAAGAATCATCTTTCCTCCAGTTTCCAATAAACTGTTTCCCATTTTCAGCTGAAACCTCACCAGTATTACCTTTAGCAGCCATATTTCTACCAATAGTCCTTTTAAGGCAATGTAGGCTTTTCCTAGCACGCACCTCAAAACTCCTCCAACCTCTATGCATTATCCAGTTCCAAAGACACTTCCACAATTTTAGCATTTGTTATGGCAACTCCCTGCTTCTCAATACAAAAACCTGTGTCTTAGTCATCTTGGGATGTCATAATGAAATACCATAGATTAAGTGGCTTAAGCAACATAAATTAATTTTCTCACAGTTCTAGAGGCTGAAATTTCAAGTTCCAGCTAATTCAGTTTCTAGTGAGGGGCCTCTTCCTGCCTTACAGATGGCCACCTTCTCACTATGTCCTCACATGGACTTTCCTTTCTCTCTCTCTCTCTCTCTCTCTGTGTGTGTGTGTGTGGAGAGAGAGAGAGAGAGAGAGAGACAGAAAACGTCTCTAGTGTCTCCTCTTATAAGGACACTAATCCTATCAGATCAGGGCCCCACCCTTTTGACTTCATTTAACCTTAATTACTTCCTTAGAGGACCCATCTCCAAATGCAGCCACACTGAAGGTTAGGTCTTCAACATACAAATTTGAGGAAACACAGACATTCACATCATATCATGATTTATCATGATTTATACTGATTCAAGAGTAATTGCAAATGGTTTGATCAGGCAGTCAGGTACTTGGAAAGAACAGGACTGGAGGATTAGGGACAAGGAAGTCTGGGAAAGTTATGTGGATGGACCTTTCAGCATGCACAGACTGTGAAGATTTTTGTGTCCCATGGGATTGCTCATCAAAAGACATCCTTTGTGGATCAGAGGAGGCTTTCAATAGTCAAGAGGACCAAATGATATACTCAATCCATGTCAGTCAAAATATTTTCCCAGCCACTCCAGGGCTTGCTCAATGGACTCATGGATAAACTGGTCATGGCAGTGGAGATGGAGCTGTGCATAAGCCCGACAATGTGGATGTCCCCTTACCAAGGCTGACATGGCTATAGCTAAGTGAGCGCTTAACTTGCCAACTGCAGAGATAAGCACCAACCCCCAATATGATACCATTCCCTGAGGGGACCAGTCAGCCACCCAGTGGCAGGTTGATGGTATTGGACCTCTGCTCTCCTGGAATCAGGCAGCAATTGTTCTCGCTGGGATAGACACACATTCTGGACAAGGATCTGGTTTCCCTACCTGTGATTCTTGTGCCTCCCCTCACCACCCGCGGGCTCACAGAAGAATGCCCCATGCATGTTCAGAGCATTCTCAAGGGCATTCTGATCAAGGAATGTATTTCTCAGTCAAGGAAGTACAGCAGTGGGTTAATGCTCTTGGGATTCATTGGTACTTCCATATACCCTATCACGTGGAAATAAATGGCCTTATTGAAAGGTGGATGGCCGGGCGTGGTGGCTCAAGCCTGTAATCCCAGCACTTTGGGAGGCCGAGACGGGCAGATCACGAGGTCAGGAGATCGAGACTATCCTGGCTAACACGGTGAAACCCGTCTCTACTAAAAAATACAAAAAAACTAGCCGGGCATGGTGGTGGGCGCCTGTAGTCCCAGCTACTTGGGAGGCTGAGGCAGGAGAATTGTGTGAACCCGGGAGGCGGAGCATGCAGTGAGCTGAGATCGCGCCATTGCACTCCAGCCTGGGCAACAGAGTGAGACTCCGTCTCAAAAAAAGAAAGGTGGAATAGCTTCTTAATGACTCAGTTGCAGCACCAGTTGGAAGGCAGTGTCCTGAAGGCATGGGGTTCTGTGTCACAAGGTGCAGTATGTCCTTTGAATCAGAAATCATTATATGGCATTGCCTTCTCCATGGCAAGAATTCACTAGTCTGGAAACCAAATGGTAGAAGTAGAAGTGGTTCCTCTCTCCCTTACACCTAGTCACCCACTTACAGAATTTTTGCTTCCCATCCTGGCAACTTGGAGCTTTGTTGGTTTGGAAGTCTTAGGTCTGAAGGGGAGAACACTTATATCAGGGGACGCATCGGTAGGATCGTTGATTGGAAGATGAGAATGCCATCCAGCTATTTTGGGCTCTGTATAGTATTGTACCAATTAGAAGAACAAGGGTTTTAGCTTTCATTTTTTTCTACTGACAGGAGTGATTAATTCCAGTTACCAGGGGAAACTGGTTTGCAGCTACACAATGGGGCAAGGAGAGTTATATCTGGAACTGAGAAGATTCTCTGGGGAAGGGGAGTTTGGGGAGGGATGGGCCAGGGCAGCATCCCTAGCTCATGGCTTGAGGCCACCTCCTCTGCTGATACCATGAATGACTCAATATTAGGCCTGTCTCTGTAGCCATTTCTTTGTCTCTTTGACATGAGCCAGGTTCAGGATTTCCTGCCTCCAGCCCCAGCCCCGGCCCTTGGGCACCCTAGGTTTGGCCTTCCGTGCTATGCTGTTTCACATGGTGAATATTGATGCTGTGTATTTACAGAGACCTTCGTCCCCAGGACCTCCTCCCCTGTGATCTACGCTTTCTCTTTCACTTACTCAAATTGAGCCCAGCTCAATGTGGTTTCTGTTTCCAGTAATTTTCCCTCAGACTGCGGCTCTTTCCTTCTGGAATGAATCGTTTGCCGGATGTTTCTGAGACTCTCAGGAATTTAAACTGTTCCACCCTCTCTGCTCCACCCAAAGCCAGGCCCAGTTATCTTCACTGTGAGCCCCTGGGGCGCCTCTTCCCTGCTCAGGATGCGCTCAGCTCTGCTCAGGGTGTTGTCTTCACCTTTTGGGGGTGAGAATTTGTGGGTGACTTTTTAATTTTTGTGACCAAGTCCTGTTGTTGCTGGTTTGGTGTGTTTGTCCATGTCCTCAAGTTTGATAGGTCTCCTGTCACCTAATTTGGTTGAAGAGATTAAAGGTTAGAGGTGGAATTTTTGTTGTTGTTGGCTGAGGTGAGGGGACGCATCCTATCTGCTCTACTTGGTTGTCAGGAGAGGTTATAAGGAGATTGGGAAACCTATTGCCACGATGACCACATTGCCCTTGAGTTGGATTCTTAGTTGATTTTCTTTCTAAGGCCCTAATATATCGATTTTAAGGCTATGAATTTATCTCTAAATTCTGTTTTGGCTGAAGTCCACAGATTTTGGTAGATAAGGCTCTTATGTTGCTTTATTTTTAAAGATTGGTTCATTTCAGTTTTGGTTTACTTTTAGACCCTGATACCTATTTTCTAGATTGTGTTTTCCTTGGAGGTAGAGACGACATCTCTGTACATGGCTGTGTCTTTTGTAATTAGTGTCAGAGCTGTAGGAAGTGCTTGATATTTTTTGTTGCTGAAATGGAATGAAAACGGTGTTACACATTCCTGTTCTCTTTCTGGTCCAGCATATAAATGAGACACAGCAGGAAAGGAGTATTTAACATAGTAGGTCTGGGATTCCTGGGTCAAAATACGTTCTGATACTTCCAATTTAGGGTTGATTTGCCTAAGTATTATCTTTTCATAGTGGCAACTCTTCCCCAGGAATATTGACTACAACAATACTCCTTCCTTCCTTCCTTCCTTCCTTCCTTCCTTCCTTCCTTCCTTCCTTCCTTCCTTCCTTCCTTCCTTCCTTCCTTCCTTCCTTCCTTCCTTTCTCTTTTTTAAAACAGGATTTCACTCTGTCTCCCAGGCTGGAGTGCAGTGGTTCCATCTCAGCTCACTGCAACCTCTGCCTCCCGGGTTCAGGCAATTCTTCTGTCTCAGCCTCCCATGTAGCTGGGATTACAGGTGCCCGCCACCACGGCCAGCTAATTTTTATACTTTTTTGGTAGAGACAGGCTTTCATCATGTTGGTTGGGCTGGTGTCAAACTCCTGACCTCAAGTGATCTGCCCACCTCGGCCTCCCAAAGTGCTGGGATTAGAGGCATGAGCCACCATGCCCGGCAGGGACAACACATCTTTGAGGGATCAGCATATATTAATCAAATTGCCTTCCTTATAGCTGAATGTAACTTCACTGAGGGAATGAGAGTTTGGATGCTGTGAAGAAGAAATATTTTTGAAGCGTGGTTCAAAGCTAGAGAGGGCTGACTTGAGGAGCAGGAGTATCTAGAAATGTTTCCTAATCCTGACTACATCTTAGAATTCTTTGGAGGGGAGTGGTGGTTTCTAAAATACACTGGTCCTCCAGCCTGTCCTAAGAGATTGTAATTGAATTGATCTCAGGTGGGGCCTGGGTACGAATAATTGAGAGTATGGAAGAAAGTAGAGCAGCCTAGACTTAAGTGTATCCATTTTGCAGTTTTTTTCGAAGAGCTAGCTGTGGAGATGGCAGCTGCCTGGTACAGCACTGCGCCCTACCCATGGAGCATCCGAAAAAGTAGCAATGCATTCCCGTAGGTACATGGGAAACCGAGTGGCAGGAAAGGGGGCTACTTGAGGAAGATTGTTTGATAACACTGTGGACTAGGCAGGAGTGCTGAGCAGCAGATGGGACAAGAAGAAGCTTGCTGCAGTAGCCCAGGGAGAGGCAGCTTCAGCCACAAGCCCCCTGGGTTAGATTTTCTCCCCTTCTGCAACCTAGAGTGGTTCCCCTTCTTGCTATTCTCAGGGCCGGGATAGCAGTGGCTGGGGCTGTTGTAACAGCACCACAAACTGGGTGGCGTCAACACAGTAATGTATTGTCTCACAGCTCTGGAGCTAGAAGTCTGAAATCACTGTGTCGGCTGGATTTGGGTTCTTCCTGAGGGTGTGAGGGAAGGCTCTGTTCCAGGCCTCTCCATTTCATTTGTCAGGGGCCATCTTCTCTGGGTCTCTTCACATCTTCTCTGGGTCTCTTCACATCGTTTTCCTTTCTGCACGTTTTTTTCCAGATACTCCCCCACACACACTTTTTTTTAAATCTTTTTTTTTTTTTTTTATATGGAGTCTCACTCTGTCGCCCAGGCTGCAGAGCAATGGTGTGATCTCAGCTCACTGCAACCTCCGCCTCCCAGGCTCAAGCGATTCTCCTGCCTCAGCCTCCCATGTAGCTGGCATTAGAGGCATGCACCATCACACTCACCTAATTTTTGTATTTTTTGGTAGAGATGGGGTTTCATCATGTTGGCCAGGCTGGCCTTGAACTCCTGTCCTCAAGTGATCTGCCTGTCCTGGCCTCCCAAAGTGCTGGGATTACAGGCTTGAGCCACTGTGCCTGGCCCACATTTCCCCTTTTTATAGGGACACCAGTCCTATTGGATTAGGGCCCATCCTAATGATTTATTTTAACTTGATTCCCTTTGTAAAAATCATGTCTCCAAATAAGTCACATTCTGAGGTAGTGGGAGTTCAGAATTCAACATATGAATTTGAGCAGGACACAGTTTAGCTCATAAGAGTTGACAAAGTCAGGTCTCTTTATTCCTTTGGCAGTACCTACTAATCACCAACAGAAAATGGCTGCGTTCCCCCTCTAGGAGTTCTGACTGGGTCTTCCTGATTGACTTTCTGCTCACTACAAGCAGTCCTCAGTTGATGCTTTCTCCCCTCTTATGCTGCCAAAATGTGCCCAGTAACCATTTCCAGTGTAGTCACATCATTCTCTTTTTTGTTATGCCCAATAACTGAGTGACCTGGGTAGTCCAAAAATTCCCCTGAGGTCTTGTGACCTGGCCACGCGACACAACCAGCAACCGCAGCAACCCCCCACCCTGGGAAAAATTGTAATTCCAGACTGCTTTATCTGAATCCTAGTTCATACACTTGTATGACTATATATGCCTGGAATTGCCCTTAGAGACTAAATATCCTAGAGATGTTCAAGCAGTTTTCACAAACACACTGTTTGTAGAAACAGGGTCTCAGTCTGTCTCCCAGGCTGTAGTGCAGTGACGCAATCATGGCTCACTGCAGCTTTGAGTTCCCGGTCTCAAGCAATCCTCCCACCTCAGCCTCCTGAGTAGCTGGGAGAGCTGGGATAGCTGGGACTACAGATGGACACCACCATGCCTGGCTAATTTTCTTTATTTTTTGGAGAGGCAGGGTTTTGCTATGTTGCTTAGTCTGGTCATGAACTCCTGGCCTCAAGTGATTCTCCTGCTTTGACCTCCCAACGTTTTGGGATTACAGGCATGAACCACCATGGCCAGTTCAAATAATCTCTTCTATTCAAATGAAATCTTTGGTAAATCCTATGTAAAACGGGTAAAAATAAATGAATGGATTAGAAGTTCCCATTTTTGCAATCTGTGGATGTTGCATGGAACATGTGGTGGAACCAATGGAGTACTTCTATGGAGCCCTGAGTTTCTCTGTCTCAGAGAAAACTGCAGATCTCTCAAAACTCCTCGGTTTGCAGGAAAGGAAATGGAACCCAGAGAAATGAAAAGAACTAGCCAAAAGCACTCATAGAGTGGAAGATCCAATGGGGAACTCTGGTATCTTGAAACCTAGACTAGTACTCTCTATCACAAGGGCCTGCCTCTGGCAGTCAGGACCTTATAAAGTATGAGTTTGCCATTGTTCTAGAAAGTATTTCTCAAGTGAGTTCTGGACAGTGTCTTGTAAGTAGGTAGGATTCCCAAATCAATTCTGGAAAAGCTGTTCTATAATTCTCTATAGCTAACTCTCATAGCATATTAGTGTACTTAAGGCTCAAAGATGTCCTGCAGCCTAGAAAGCCATTTATCTTTGCTTATTCCAGTTTTTCCAAAATTCTTAAAAAACAAAAACAAAAAGGTGTTACCTTTTCCTCGGTCTGCTTGCACTCTGCTTTGGAGCCCAGAAGAGTCTTCTCTCGAGGAGGGAGTCTCTACAGGGAGCAGCTCAGACATGCTAACAGTGAGTGTGAGATTTCAGGTGTCATGACCTGCATGATTTCCTTTGCCTGGGAGTTGTTGGCCAGCATCTCTGGCAGGTGCAGGGATGGAGGCAGATGAGCAAGGAATTGCAGCAAGGTAGAAATGAATGGTGCCGTCTTTAAATTGCCCCCATGGAGTTTTGTACTTCTTGTACCTTTTTGGAGAAGAGTAGTCTTCAATAGCCTGGATGTGGCCAATGGTCTGGGAGAGATTTCCTAGCCTATTCTTTCATTGTTTTGCCTCCTTCCTCTAATGCACGCCTACTTCCAAATCATCCTCTCCATTCCTGCCAACACCTTTCTGAGGCTCTCATCATTCTCCAGTGACCTCCAGGCAGGGCACTCTAAGGTCTGTCACCCTTATCTTCCCTGAACAGTTGATGTATGTAAATGTGATTACCAGAATCTTTTGCAAGGATGACGTTCCAATGCTCCAGCATGAGAATTTCCATCACTCCTTTAGAGTCTAGGAATAAACAAACCCAGTTAAATTCACAGCCACCACCAGAGGGCACAGTGAGACTCATGTAGGAGTAAAGGATGTTGAAAAGAGACTGCAAAAACTTACTCTTGAAATGCATTTATTTATTTATTTATTTATTTTATTTTTCTTTTCACAGCTAGTTCACATAGTCTTAGAAACAGGCAAAGTTTGAATCTAAAAACTGCAGAGTGAAATACTGTAGCTTTGGTCATTATTTATGACTTCTTCATTGCCTTTATTCCAAATACAGTAGAATTGTCTTATAGCCAGACTCATGCCACACCAGTTCAGTTGTGCCCTGGGGACCTAATCCCAGCCTTTCATAGATGTGCAGGTAGAGTGTTCACAAGAAGCTTCCAGCCTTGTTCTCACAAACATGAATGCTAAGGAGGATTCCTTTATAATTAAGAGTTTCAATTATAAAGCAGTGCTAGGGAAAAACAGGGTGTACAGTAGAGGCTGTTCTGGGTTGGCCTTCAGAAAATGGGACTCTGACCCCAGCTCTGATGTGATTAACCATGTGAATCTATGATGTAACAACAGTAAGAGTAGATGTTCACTGAGAACCTACTGTATGCCACCTACTGTGTGCCAGTCTGGCACCTTATAAGTATTATCACCCATTCTTATGATAAAACTGCAAGACAGATATTTTCCCCTTTGTTTAACAAATGCAAAAAAACTGATGTTCAAAAATATTAAATGATGTGCTTAAAGATAAACAGCCAGCAAGTGATGGAACCATGAAACCATTTCTAGGTGTGTTTGGCCACAAACCAGGTGATTTTTTCATTATTTACACCTTTTCCGTTTTTTGATGTTTCAGTTTCTGTACACTCTTTGTAACAAAATTCACACCTGTCTTCCTGCTTATTCAGGCTTGGCTAACTGTTGTCACAATCTCAAACTCTCAGGGGTTGAATAAGATAAAAACCTTTCTAGTTTATGTATAAGTCCAATGCAAGTCACACAGGGGCCTCTGCTCCAGGCAGTCATTCAGGCACCCGGGTTCCTTCCATTTTTTGGAGCTGCTATCTTCAAAATGTGGCCTTCAGGGTCTCCATGGATCAGAAGGGAGAGCCATATGAGAGAGATTTGTATGTGCCAGGCCTGGAAGTGGCACACATCTCTTTCCATTTGTCTGAACTAGGTAATCTAGTCCTAACCTAATGGCAGATAGGTTGGGAAATAATGTTGAGCCCTGTGTCCAGGAAGAAGAAGAGAAAATGGATATTGATGAACCTATCCCTCTCCACATCCCTATCTCATGAGATTGTGGTAAAAATAAAATAAAATAGTATCTGTCAGAGTACTTTACCAACAAGTGAGATGTGGTAGTTTAAGCCTGGAGGGAAGGAGCTGTCAGAGAGAGATTGCAGATGGGGATATATATGAACAGGGATTATCATGGCCCAGTAAAGAGCTTGTTCTATGTTCTGGGTTGAGGAATAAGGAAAAAGAGACTAGAGAAGCGTCACTCATGTTCCCGAATTTATGTAAGCCTTTCACTCTCTGGCTCACACTCTTATTTCTAGTATTCATTATTCACTCATTTATTCTGCAACAAATTGTTACAATATCCTGGGCATTTTGCCACATGCTGGTGTGTGTGTGTGTGTGTGTGTGTGTGTGTGTGTGTGTGTGTGTGTGTGCAATGCCTCACACTAAAGAAAATCTCCCTCTGGAGCTGGTGTCAATTCTAGGAAAGATGCATTGCTGCCTGCAGTAACATGGAAGCATTCCAATGTCATTGACTTGTCACCAGTTTGCTAGCTGGTGTACATGATGAAAGATGTCATTTCAAGGACTCAGCAATGGTCTTTTTTGCTAGTAGGTTGGGTACTCAGCAATCACAGTAAATAAGTCAGAGTCCCTGTTTTAGGACTTTTGTGTAACCTGTGTCCTTGTTACCTTGACCACTCTCTTCATAGACACATTGAACAAATACTGAGATATCTGAGGGGAGAGATTGCGTGAAAAACACACAGGATGGGCCACCCTGTCTAGATGGTGACTGAGAACCTCAAATGTGTATACGGTCTTCAGTCATCATTAATGTGTGACCCAAAGATCTATCCATGCACTTGGTACCCACTTCCACAGGTCTATCTGCATTCTGCTTCCCCAGATTTCCTCAACTCTCATCTTCCAGTCTGTTCCTTCCAAGCCATTAGCCAGCTGGCTGACCCATCTACTCCTGCCATAAAGGAGTACACATCTAGGCCTCAGGCCACATCCTTCCTCCACATACAGTATATGATCACGTATACTGGTTCCAGCTTGTCCCATTGGAAGAACCACTTTTTACCATCATCCTCCAGGGTCACTTTTGATTGGGGCAGCAATGCAGCAACAATCCCATTAAATCAACACTGAGTTCAGTCAGATGTCGGGTGCTCCCAGGAGCCTATGAGTGTGGATCTATTGGGAGTCAGCAGTGCAACAGAGATGGGTGAAATGGGAGTCTGGAACATCTGTTTATATAATTTACTTAATCTTTCTGGACCTGCTACAAGTTAGATCCAAATGTATCACTTCCGTTGCATGACAGATTGCTGTTACATGTGTCCAAAAGTAGGACTCTGTAGGTTAGATAACACCAACTCATAATGGAAATCAGATTGCATAGTAACAGGGTGCCCCATGGTCAGCTGTTCTGTCTCCACTGGGGTCCAGTAGTATGCCAGGAGCTACTTTCCAAACAAGATAGTTCTCTCCAGTAGTGTGTGGCCTTTTTCCAGAATCTGAGGGCTCTGTGCTGTGACTCTTCTATTTAAGACTGAGACATCCTTATCCATTGCAGTGCCTCTAGCACCATTGGATCTGTTGGTCACGTGGCCCAAGAAACAGAATACCTGGAACCACAGCTTGGATTTGCTACCCACACTCAACACTGGTGGCTTTCTGAGGCATCAGGGAACTGGGAGAGAAGTTATACTATGTTCAAAATCCAAAGAAACTGCAGCATGATGTCTCTCTTTTAAAAAAAAAAATTATATGATCGTTTTATTGTTCAGATAATACATAAGATAGTATTATGGATTAGTATCTCTCAAATAAAAGAATATGATCTCTCTTTTAAATTTATTTTATTTTATGTTTTAATTTTTATTTTAGGTTCAGGGACACATGTGCAGGTTTGCTATATAGATATGCTAAGTAAAGGTAAACTTCTCAAAGGCTTGGGGGGCCGGGGCGCGGCCGTGCAGCTCTCGCCGGAGCCGAGTCCAGCTGAGCGCCCGCCGCTGCTCGTGCGCCTCCGCGCCTTGGCGCCATGGCCGGCCTCAACTCCCTGGAGGCGGTGAAACGCAAGATCCAAGCGCTGCAGCAGTAGGTGGACGAGGCGGAAGACCGCGCGCAGGGCCTGCAGCAGGAGCTGGACCGCGAGCGCGAGCGCGAGCGCGAGCGCGAGCGGCGCGAGAAAGCTGAAGGTGATGTGGCCGCCCTCAACCGACGCATCCAGCTCATTGAGGAGGAGTTGGACAGGGCTGGGGAACGAGGCCACGGCCCTGCAGAAGCTGGAGGAGGCGGAAAAGGCTGCAGATGAGAGTGAGAGAGGAATGAACGTGATAGAAAACCGGGCCATGAAGGATGAGGAGAAGATGGAAATTCAGGAGATGCAGCTCAAAGTGGCCAAGCACATTGCGGAAGAGGCTGACCGCAAGTACGAGGAGGTAGCTCGTAAGCTGGTCATCCTGGCGGGTGAGCTGGAGAGGGCAGAGGAGCGTGCGGAGGTGTCTGAACTAAAATGTGGTGATGTGAGGAAAGAGAACTCAAGAATGTTACTAACAACCTGAAATCTCTGGAGGCTGCATCTGAAAAGTATTCTGAAAAGGAGGACACATATGAAGAAGAAATTAAACTTCTGTCTGACAAACTGAAAGAGGCTGAGACCCGTGGTGAATTTGCAGAGAGAACGGTTGCAAAACTGGAAAAGACAACTGATGACCTGGAAAAGAAACTTGCCCAGGCCAAAGAAGAGAACGTGGGCTTACATCAGACACTGGATCAGACACTAAACGAACTTAACTGTATATAAGCAAAACAGAAGAGTCTTGTTCCAACAGAAACTGCGGAGCTCCGTGGGTCTTTCTTTTCTCTTGTATGAAGTTCCTTTTGTTAGTGCCATCTTCGCTTTGCTGGAAATGTCAAGCAAATTATGAATACATGACCAAATATTTTGTATCGGAGAAGCTTTGAGCACCAGTTAAATCTCATTCCTTCCCTTTTTTTTTTCAAATGGCACCAGCTTTTTCAGCTCTCTTATTTCTTCCTTGAGTTGCATTTATTCCTAAGGTAGGCAGGGTATTTCCTAGTAAGCATACTTTCTTAAGACAGAGGCCATTTGGTTCCTGGGAGAATAGGCAGCCCCACACTTTGAAGAACACAGACCCCAATATCTAGTCGTGGATATAATTAAAACGCTGAAGACCATAACCTTTTGGGTCAACTGTTGGTCAAACTATAGAGACCATCACATGCGTAGGGATTTTCCATCCAGAGCCAATAAAAGGGCTGGTGGGGGCCGGGGGTGGCTATTGTGGAAAGTCATAACCCAGGGATAGATTAACCTAAGAATTCTGGCCTTTCTCCATACTCCATCATGCAGAACAAACATCCTCTCAAGCAATCAAGGTAGAATGCTTGGGTAATAGTCATAATTACCCACATATAGTAATTAATAGATGGTAATTAATAGATCCTTGATGTGATGTTCTTTTGCGTATTTCCTTCATTCTAAAGTTGTTCTCTGGCCAGGTGTGGTGGCTTTCGCCTGTAATCCCAACACTTTGGGAGGCCAGATCACTTGAGGTCAGGAGTTCGAGACCAGCCCAGCCAACATGGCGAAACCCTGTCTCTACTAAAAATAAAAAAATTGTGGTGACGCCTGCCTGTAGTCTCATCTACTCGGGAGTCTGGGGCAGGAGGATCACTTGAATCCAGGAAGTGGAGGTTGCAGTGAGCCGAGATCGCACCACTGCACTCCAGCCTGGTTGACAGAGTGAGACCCCATCTCAAGAAAAAAATAAAATAAAAATAAAGTTGTTCTCTGAAGAGCAAATGTCTCATTCCAGTAATGACCCACTCAGCCGGAATATGGTGGAGTTCAGTCCAATTCAGGTCAGCCGTATCTGAAAGACTACAAGTCATTAATAAGTTGAGCAAAAGAGTTTCTATCTATTAGCAGAAAGGGCCTCTCTGGCAGCAGAGATTAAAAATTGGCCCAACTTCATTTCCATACTTCAGGGAATAGCAAATTGAAGATTTACTTATCTAGGACTTGAATTCCTTCTTTGGGACCAAGTTAATAAAACACCAAGAAACTCCTGATTAAACTGGATAATGAAGGATTCTGTAGACAGGGCTGCACATATCGGCTTTGTTTGACTTCTCTTTTCTCAGTTAACATCTCAGAGCTGGAACATTCCACATTCCCCAGCAGTGTGTGGGGGCCGAGTAAAGTTTACAATTCCAACTAAAAATCACCCTGCTTCTGGCTTATCTGAATCCCTTACCCACCCCACCCCACCACCCCACCCCTATTTATTCAGCACCACACTACCCAGGAAATACACTAGCAAATTGTGCAATGGAATCAAATCCACACTTTTCTTTAGATTCTTGTAACTGTATCATATGTAATAGTATCACTTTTTCTACATTTTGGTCAAATAAATTTTTACATAAACTACAAAAGAAAAAAAGGTAAACTTCTTTGGTCCCGCTCTACTGATGGATTGCCTGAGGCTGTGTTGCTCTGCCCCAGCAAATATCCATATTCAGTGGCATGTGCCTGTAGTCCCGGCTACTTGGAAAGTGAGAGAATCACTTGAGCCTATGAGTCCAAGAGTTCAAGTCCAGCCCAGGTAACAGACCCTATCTCTAAAAAAATAAGAAATAAAAAACTTATATTTTGACCAGCAGTTGAAACAGAGTATTAAGCTTGCAGGGTCTACTGCCAGAGGTGAGCTGATTGGGAATACAATAGAGACCAATACCTTCATCTCTCAAATCTTGAATGGTAATGCTAATCTCTAAAATTCCTCCAGAAATGTGGCATTGCTTCTAATTTTTCTTGGAAGCTAGTATTGGGGATAGGAAAAAGTCAAGAGCTTCCATTTGGCCTTTCAAGGGCTTCCATTTCTTCTCATAATGGTCCTCACTCCACAAATCAGGCCACTACTGTAAGGGATCTACCAGCTGGTAAGTATATGCTAATTATATCTATTCTAACTATATATTTGGGCACTGGGGAAATAACCACAGGGTGGGTTTGCAGATGCACTGGATCTTCTGTGAGAATGACTTTTATCAGCACTTAGGGCTCTAGAATTCCATTCATAATGGGCTCTGGGTCTGTGAACTGACTCTGAGGCATAGGCTTCAATTTTCCTTTTCTGTGGTTAATGTCAGTCTTCCATTTGCATGTTGGATTTTCTCTAGAATTTCAAGGAGAAGACAGTCCTCAGAGTTATCCACAGAAGGGGGAAATAAAGAGACTTTATTTCATAGCTCTATTTTGTCTTCCATTTTCTAGCAGGCACTAATACTCTTATCTTACATTATTTTGCTCCATAGCAGGTGCTCAGAAAGCCAGATGTAATGATCTAGGTGTAACAATTTAGCCAAGTCTAGGAACAGAGGACAACTTGGTGTGGCAAATGGTATGTGTTGGTCATGTAGACTTGTGCCTAATCTAGATTCTTGCCAGCCTGGGGAAGTTGTTACAAGCAGTCGCAGCAGCATGGTTCAGATGGAAGTTTGGAAAGGAAGCCAGGGATGGTGACCCCAGAAAGTCAAAGTCTGTGTTAGACACATGATGCTTCAGGATATAGGGACAAAGCAGGTTCACATTACTCATTAAGTCTTGCCTCACAGACTATCTAGCCAGCTCCAAATTGGGGCTTTACACATTACAAATTGGACCTTAAGGGTGCTAACATTGTTCATGCAAGCATCCATGTGTGCCCAGTTTTATGTAATAGCTCCGGTCCTGAGAAGTATGGAAGAACTTCATGTTTCAAGAAACCTGGTAGAAAACCCTTTTGTAAAAGTGTGGATTTCTTTGCCTATGTGAACAATAATGTTCTAATTTGGCAATAAGGAGAGTTTAGTTTCAATACAATAGATTTGAAATTTCACACAACCCAATGTTGTATCCTGATCTAAAAAGTCTAATTTCAGCCAAGCACAGTAGCTCATGCCTGTAATTCCAGCACTTTGGGAGGCTGAGGCAGGTGGATCACTGGAGGTCAGGAGTTCAAGACCAGCCTGGCCAACATAGTGAAACCCTATCTCTACTAAAAATACAAAAATTAGCTGGGCATGGTGTTAGACACCTGTAATTCCAGCTTCCCAGGAGGCTGAGGCAGGAGAATCACTTGAACCCCGGAGGTGGAGCTTGCAGTGAGCCGAGATAGCGCCACTGCACTCCAGCACGGGTGACAGAGGGAGACTCCATCTCAAAATAAATAAATAAATAAATAGCCTAATTTATTATTTGCCTCAGCCAGATTAAATTGTTACTCACTAGGGATAAAGCTAATGGCTTCCAGATACAGCGCATTCTCAAGTGAAGTTGACGGGCATGGACTTTTCTTATGAGACGTTTCCTGGCTTGCAGTTCTGGACTGGGTTTTGCAGAGATCCTCAGGCCAGGAAAGTGACAGCAAGTTTCTTAACCTCTCTGGCTCTCAAGTGACTCTTCATCTTATTTCATGGAACAAATAAGGAAATGTATGGAAAATGCTAACCAAAAATGCCAGGTACATATTATTATTTTGTCGTTAATGAGATAGAGTCTTGCTCTGTCACTCAGGCTGGAGTGTAGAAGCATGATCATAACTCACTGCAGCCTTCACTCATGGAATCCAGTGAACCTTCCCTCCTCAGCCTCCCAAGTTGTTGGGATTACAGGCATGAGCCACCACACCCAGCATTTTTTTTTTTTTTTTTTTTGAGATGATGGTCTTGCTGTGTTGCCCAGCCTGGTCAAGAACTCCTGGGTTCAAGCAATCCTCCTGCCTCTGCCTTTTGAGTTGCTGGAATTACAGGCCTGTACCACCACGCTTGGCCCTGGTACAGATTATTATTCAATATCACTTCTCCAGCATCAGTTTCACTCTCAGTAGTCTCAGGTGCTGGTCCAGGTAGCAACAGCTAATACCCATTAAGCACTTACTCTGTGTCAGGCACCATGCTCAGTGCCATAGGAGCTAAGGCCCTTTGAATCCTCACAGTAACCACAAGCTGGTCATTTTTATTTATCTATCAGAGAGTGTGAGTAATGGACTCTAAGTCTGGTCTCTGGGATTCCAACGTTCTCTTTCCACCCACTGTGCTGCTTTGTGGGATCTTAGAGGGTCTCCCCACTCACTGTTGACTTCAGCATGCCCTGTGATCTGAGAAGAGGGGATGCGAGAGGCTACTGGAGGGGCACTGGGGTGCGAGGCCAGGTGGGAGTTTGCTTGCAATTCAAGTTCCCACAGCCTGGGGGTCAGCCGAAAGGACATCCACAAAATATGTGTCAGTGTTCTGCCCAGGGGCTCTGTTTTGGGCTGACAGGGAGCTGCCCTGCTGGGATTATCCCTACACAGTCATTTTAAGGAGGTTTCTAGCAACAGTACTCAAAGCTAACAGGGTGTGTAACACCCAGAAATGACAATTTACCAGAAAATCCCAATCCCTGGGCACATTCTTCACAGTAGACGTGTATGCAAAGGCTGCTCAGTGCATTGGCGTCTGACTCATCAAGCTGGCCCTGCTAACCAGTGCCAGTCCTTGTCTCTCAGACAGCACCGGCGCCAGGTGAACCCAACTCCTTCTGCCTTCCTCTGGGTCAGGAGCCATGGTGTCGGCCTTCCTGGGGGTGACCATCATCTTCTGCATTGATTTGTGTTTATTGTGGGGAGAAGGCTGAAGGAAGGGCCTGGACGACAGGGGCCTGTGCTATGAGATCTGCTATTTGCCTTTGTCTTGGACATTCTCCCTTTCCCCTAATGAGCCAGCGTATCATCAGTAATATAGATGCAGAGCCCACTCCCTGGACTCACAAACCAGCAACTCACTCAGCTTCTCTGTGCCTCAGTTTCCTTATCCGTAAAACAGAAATCACCACAGGACCAACTTCTTAGAATTGTGAGGATTAAATGAGCTAGCAGAGAACATTTAGAACATTTAGTGTCTGGCATGTGAGCAGGGCTGTATACATTTAGCTATTATCATGCTGTACCTTAGACTCCTTCAGGGCACCGAGACTAAAAAGTAGAAAGAAGAGCCACACCCCCAAAAAGAGCTCTAGAATCTTAGAAAGTTGTTGTTGCAGGTGACCCCGTCCAAGCACTGCCCCCGAGAGCTGATAGAAGAGCTCCTAGGTGAGTAATACTTGTGACGGCTTTTGGGTAGACCAGAAGCCTGTGCCCAAGGAGGGCTCCCACAGGTGAGTGGGGCTGCCCCACCCTCTGCTGCCTGCCTCTTTCCCTGGGGCAGGGTGCCCTCAATAGGCTCTTTGTTCTCAGGACTCGCCTTTGCTCCACCTAGTCTTTAACTGTCCCACAATCTGGGCTCAGGGCTTTACTTAAACCACCAAGCCCTTGCATCAAACCACAAGAAGAAAACCACACGCCTTTGGAATTGCTCAGTGCTCTCTTGTTTTTTTTTTCCCCCTTCCTTTCTTCTTCTCTCCAGCACACATACACACACATGTGCCCACACACACACACACACACACAGCAGGTTTCCCATCAAGCAACTGTTTCCTGGTGTCATGAGACAGGCTGTCCAGGACTTGTTTTGGGAACGTGTGAACAAGGGGGTACCCATAGCCCTTACGACACTCAGGGGACCAGCCAGCCCCCTTTCTTGGGCCTGGGGCCCTCACCTCGGCTGCTATTGGTGCTGTCTTGAAGGCAGCAGAGCTGGAACGGGAGCTGCCCTGCATTTGTAGGCTCTCTGGACCAGGTGGCAGTAGCCCAGGCTTGAGCCCAGTGATCTTGGTCAATGCCAGGCCTTGTGGAGTTCTGGGTCCACTGAAGATCATGAGGTCAATGCTGGCAGCCTGGCCCCTTTGAGCTGCCCACACACAGTGGACTTCTGGCCCTGGGAACACAGGATCCCCTGTCTGGGACTGTGGAGTCCTCGGCAGGGTGGGAAAGGGAAGGCAGAGTTGGTGAAGTGAGGGAAGGGTGAGGGTTCTATCAGTTTTTCTGGGCCCTCAATCTGACTTCTCAGTGCAGATGAGGCAGCCCCAGAGTACCTTCCAAGGGAAAGGAGATGAAGCACCTTCAAAACATAAGTGTACCAAGGCACCAGCCCTGACATCACAGTGAGGATGAGAGATGGGCTCTCACAGGGTCACAGATTCTGATGCTTTCCAGGCCAGGCAGGTAATTCAACATGGAAAAGGCCAAACATAGTTTATGCGATACATGTTAGGAAAGACATTTAACTTAAATTAAAATGTTTTAATTTAAAAACATTATTTTAGGGCTGGGCACAGCACTTTGGGAGGCTAAGGTGGGAAGATGACTGGAGGCCAGTAGTTTGTGGCCAGCCTGGGCAACATAGTAAGACCCCACCTCTACAAAAAAGCACGCACACACACACACACACACACACACTAAATCATTCTTTTAGTTAAATAAAATATATTTTTGATTAGATGCAGCCTCATGGCTGTGAGTTTCCAATCTGCTTCTCTACAATCCACAGTTCTGCTATTTAGAACTGTGGAAGAAGGGTTCATAAAGAAAACTGTGAGAGTCCCTTAAGGGCTTCTTAAAACACAGCACTGGCTTGGGTGCTAGTAGAGCTATGATTAAAAACATAGTCTTTGATGTCCAGCTCTGATAAGCATTTCTCATTGGCTTCATTTTAGCTGTATGAGTATTGGACAGATTATTAAACCGTGCTAAGTTTCAGTTTCCTCCTCTATAAAATGGGGAGTCTATCTTTTAGCATAATGAGGCACCTCACATAGTAGGTGAAGCTTAATAAATGACTGCTGTGATGTGCTGCACCCACTTCCCCTAAACCCAAACAAGGAGCTGGATGCCTTTTGCTGAACAGCAATGGTTCGGTGGACTGAGGGTTAATGCTTCTGTGGCTCTGGTCTGTGGCAAGAGAGGGTGGAAGTCAGAGCCAAGGTCAGATCTTCACAGGCCATTTCCCTGTGAACACAGAACAAATACTCTCTTTGCATCTGGGCTGTTCATTTTAAATTCAGCAAAGGAGGGCTTGTTGGGGAAGTTTTGCCCTGGAGTCTTGGAATTTCTCACCAGATCTCTAGTGCTCACTTCTAGCTGCTCCCACTTTGCCCGCCTTAGTAAGCAGTGGCCCATTTGCCCTTAATCTTAGCAAAAGAAGCAGATATGCCCAATACCGTGGTATCTGGGGGTGGGGAACCCATCCGTGGCAGTGCCTTGGAGGCATCTGAGAGATGGGTTGGGCTAGGCTTCCTGAAATCACCTTCTCCCTCAGGGATGTGCACATGAACTTGCAAACTCCTTGAAGGTGGAAATGACCTGGTCTCTGGATCAACACAACTCTGAGCACAGCACATTAACACAATGTGCTTAATGCATGCTGGAATAATTCTATGAAATCTATACTTGAAAGCAGAAAAACAGGGACAGAATTTTCACTTTTTAAAAAGAAATGTTCATTTTATAAAACGTTTCCCCACTGAAGCCCTTAAGTAGAAACTTCCTTAATTACCCAAAATGAACTTTTGAGTAGCTCAAACCTAAGCTGATGGGCTGAATTGCCCTGTCCTGTCACTGGCTCCTTCCTTTCCCCATCACCTCTCTAAATTCAATCCCATCCACCCTCAAGCACAGTGAGTATTGTTGAGACTTGCTTTACAGACACCCTGCTCAGTGCTGTGAACATGATCTCATTCCATCATCACGGCCATGGCATGGCCAGATATATTATTTTCCTTCTTTTATAGATGAGAAAATATAGGCTTGAAGAATTCAAAACCACTTGTTCATAGGAGTAGCAGAGTCAAGACCCAAAAACCAGCCTCAGGGCCAAACCAGTGCTCAGAAATGTCTCTAAGGAAACCCCAACTCCACAAAAGTCTTCCTGACCTTCCCCACCTCTCCTAGACAGACAGCAATGTCCCGTCTCTCTGGCTCCTGGTGCTCTCCTGGTCTTCTTGAACCTCATGTTCTGGCCTGGGGGCAGCCACCTGGGTGTTTGCTGCCTTACCCTCCTGCCACCCTTTCTCTCCAAGTGCTCACTTTGGAGTGGAATTGCCTGGAGAGTGAGCAACGGGTCTAAGTCCCCTTTGCATTCCCAGCAGTTCCAGGCTCGGTGCTGGCTCCCAGGGAGCTCTCTGGGTATTTCAGTTCGTTTGATATATTATTTGTCCCAGAAGAAGGCACTGAGGCTGTCCAAGGAAGAGCCTGACAGGCCTCAGACAACCCCAGAGGTCTCTAGGGGAGCTCAGGCTGTTCTGTTTTAGCCTGGGCAACACTGGAAGCTGTCCTCTAGGGCTGTTCCACCCCCGAGAAGATCTAGGAACAGGCAGGGAGGCTCCCAAATTGCCTCATGGTTCCACAGTTTCTGGCATGTTCCACCTCCCTGGGCCCTAAGGAGCTGAGGCCCCAGACAGCCCCTTGGGCATGATCCTGGCCACTGGCCATCCCCCTATCTGCCTTCTCTCAGCCAGTGGCACCCACTCTTCTGGGCTGTGGGCCTGATACTGCTTCCTGCATTCCTGCTTGCAGACCTGCTGAAATAGAACGAACAGATTCCAGCCAGGCCTCAGCCTGATCACAGCAGGCCTGTCCGAGCATGTGACCTCTCTTCTTCCCCTTTCTTTATCAGTCAAGCAGAAGTAGTAACAATAATTAACCTGGAGCCCCCGATGGGTCCTCCTGGACCTCACACCCAAGGTCCTCCTGGATTATGCTAACAGTCCCAAGTAGAAAATGAAGGTTATTATTATTGTTCCCATTGTATGCCCGAAAGAACTGAGGCTTAAACTAGGTAAAGACAGAGGCACAGAGGCAGCCTGGAGCATCCACCAGAGACACGGACCTTGGGGTGGGGAGAGCTTGCCTGTGCTGAGAGCTGTGAGTGTCTGCTCCCCAGACTGGCAGTGTGAGGCTTTGCAGCATATCTTGGTAGCCACCAGAGCACACCTGGAAGAGGTAGGGGTGGCAGGGACAAAGCTACAGGGCTGGGACGAAGGTATCCCCGCCTGATCACCTGCTCCAGATCCTACCCAGGAACCCCCTATTATGTACGAGGCATGGGAGGTAAATGGCTCCCCCAGCTCTGCCCCAGACCAGCTCACAGCTGCTGTCTGGGCTGGATGAGCTTGGCCCCCAGTTCCTAGAGGGGTCTCTTGCCAGCAGCACCTATATCACCTAGTGAACCTAAAGGCACATTCCTGTAGAGTGCAGACTGAAGACGGACATCTGAGCTGCTGCTTTGACTTTCCTGTTCTGTGTCTCTTTTCTCATTTTGTTGGGTAGAGGGGTGTGGATGGAAGGAAGGAGTAGGAGAGGTATGGACAGGAGGAAGGGGTACTGTTATGCTTCTCTTTGCAGTTGCTGCCCTGCATTTGGAATATTCCCGTGATACAGGAGGGGGCCGGGGAAGTGCTGGGAAGGGAAGGACGTGGTCCCTGGCAAGGGCTCCGCCCCCGGGCCTGTGCCAACAGATCTAGGTGAGGACGGGCATTTCTGTTTTCATGCTCAAATGTTGCATTTCCCAAGACCACCCTGACCCACCACACCCCCATCCTGTGCCTATAAAAACCCAGAGACCCTAGCGGGCAGAGACACAAGCAGCTGGACTTCGAGAGGAGTGGAAGAACACACCGACAAGCACCAGCAGACACCGACAGGCCATCGACCAGCGGAACACGGCACAGTTCGCCCAAGGGTAGTTGGAAGAGAGCCTGGCCACTGAGCGGCCTGACTCCAGGAGAAAACCACCTGCCCACCCCATCTCCCTTCTGGCTCCCACATCTGCTGAGAGCTACTGCCACTCAATAAAACCTTGCACTCATTCTCCAAGCCCACGTGTGATCCGATTCTTCCGGTACACCAAGGCAAGAAGCCCTGGGATACAGAAAGCCCTCTGTCCTTGCGATAAGGCAAGGAGTCTAGTTGAGCTGATTAACACAAGCTGCCTACGGATGGCTAGACTGAAAGGACACCCTGTAACACATGCCCACTGGGCTTCAGCTGCAAACATTTACCCCTAGACGCTGCCGTGGTGTTGGAGCCCCACAGCCTTCCTGTCTGCATGCTACCCCTAGAGGTTTGAGCAGTGTGGCATTGAAGAAGCGAGCCACACCTCCATTGCACACCCTGCGAGGGGAACGAGGGAACTTTTCCTGTCTCGCCGGTTCAAACTACCTATGGAGCAGATGCTCCAGGAGAAATGAAATTTTACCACTCTGGGAACCCACTGCCCACCAAGACAGATGAGCCTTGTGGGGCCTCCACATAGCCCAGCCCATGCTCTGAATTAGGCACCTCCTTTCCTGAAGACCCTGCCTCCTTCCCAGATGTCACTCTGCCCGTCCATCCTCACATGAGTCATGTGTCAGCCATGAGGGGCTGTGCTGGACTCCTCCCAATTCAGCTGCATGGAGATGACTCTCACTATACATCTTAGGTGTGACAGGCCTTCAGAACGAACTTGACAAGGCTTGGTGGCTATCTGAGACTTAGAATCCTTTCACTTATGCAGAATCTTAGGCTGCAGAATCTGAGCAAATGGGGCAATTTTTGCTTAGGGCCCCTCCTGCATACATTTCTTCTGCACCTAGGGTCTTGGATGTCCCAGTCTTGTGGGCTACGGAATACTAACTAGTGGGTGTGAGATATTCAATTCTATCCAACATATATTTATGAGTAGTCTGCCACTGTGCTGGGATCTGAGGATGCAAAGGTGGCCCCTGCATAGTTATACGGCTGGGGCAGACCCAGAAGCCAGGCAGCAGGCGTACCCTCTCTGTTATGCCTCTGGGTGGCCTTTCCTGTAATTAACCATGAGAACCCCACCATGGTGCTAGAGCACAGTAAAGGGCTAATGGGATCTTAACCAGTCACTCCTTCTGAGATTTTCTGAATTGGTTCAATTTTAAGAACCCAACTCAAATACCATCTTTGCTGTGACACCTTCCTCCCATTCATTCCTTTAGCCAGCAAGTAGTTAGAGAGTGCTACAACTGATAGGTATTGATAAAGGGACAAAGAAGTGTGGAACACGGCCCTGTACATCTAGGATATTGCATTCTAGTACAGGAGATTCCTTTATTCTCCACAGACTGATTGAGGGCCCACCATGGTCTAGGCATTGTGCTAGACACAGGGCATATGGCAATGACCCAGACCAACAGGGGTCCTCCCTTCCCAGTGCATTAGACCTGGTGAGGGACACAAACATGTTGCAGCTAGCCCCACTGGTTGTGGCCATTGTGGCATCATGGAGGGATGGAGTCCAGGGGGTGACAGAGCACACAGAAAAGCTTCCACCCCCCTGGCCAGAGCAGGTGTCCCCAAGGGAGTGATTCCATCTGTGCCCAAATAAACACTCAAAGGTGGTGACAGCTCAGTACCACCCAGGGGTGCGATTAGTGTAATAGGGACTGTGAAGGGGAGATCCCCTCCAGCTGCACAGAAGGGTTCCTGGAAGAAGTAGGCACTGAGTTGAGCATTCAAGCTTCCTGAATGACTGTAATCTACCCATGTCTGGAACTGGCAAGGTACTCCCAGCCAGTCTCATCAAGTTAACTCAGTTGTTTATGCTGTGACTATATCATTGTACTCCATTCCGTTCTGTACTGTTGCCTGTGTCCCTTGTCCCCCTCAGCATCCATAACGCTCTTGAAGCCTCTAGGGACCAAGGCTTCCTGTGTCCCCTTGGATCAGATTGGTGGTGGGAAGCGGACAAAGTTCACAGTCTGGAAGGTTGGGTCCACAAGCAGATGTTCCTCAATGCCTGTCTAGGTCCCTCTCCAGGACACACTGTGCCCGAGGAAAATCAGTGCAGTTTCTTGGGGGAGGGATTTTTAAGTGGGTTTGGTAAAAGCAGAGTCCAGGTTCTGCCCCGGAAGGGTCTTTAAATAGAGCAGAGGAACACTGTCGGGAGAGAATTTGCTTACGCTTCATATTATTCATTTATATTGGGAACATTAACAGAATTAAGCTTTGAATAAAAAGGACTCTATTTTCAGAATAGTCCTGAGGACAATTAAAGGATGGCATTTCCCTCCAGAGAGCTGCCATCAAGCCATGTGACTTCATTTTGGAAGCCACCAAGTGTTCAAGTAATGCGGCGTAGAAATAAAAAGTGAAAAGAGCCGCTCCTGCCTGCAGCGGGAGAGAACTCAGGCTGGCCACCCAGCCTCTTGTGACTTCATCCCGCCTGGGGCCAATTCCCAGGTGCCTGGAGGTAGAAAGGTGGGCAGTGCTGGTGCGGGGAGCCCAGAGTGCTGTCTCCCTTACTGGAGATCTTTTCGATAGTGCCTCCAGTTTTTAGGTTAAGAGACGTCTTTCCTGGATGTTCCTTGCCAAAACAATTTCCTCTGTTAGGCAAGCCAGCGTCCTTCACAGATCCACACAGATTTTGAGCACCTATTTTGTGCCCAACAGAGTTCTAGGAGCTGGAGACACAGCAGGGAGCAAAACAAAGCCCCTGTTCACACCGCACATGGGGGAGGCAGACAGTGAGCCACGTCAAATCTTCATGTATGGGTTAGTGATGGCAAGGCCACTGAGAAACATAAAGCAGACCAGGGGATAGAGAGCGATGGGGCAGTGTTCTGTCACCTGCAGGGAAGTCAGGGAAGGCCCCTCTCATCATGAGACCCTTGGGCAAAAGCCTAAAGGAGGCAAGGCTGACCAGGCAGCTCTGAGGGAAGTGCTCCTGGCCAAGGGAACAGCAAAGGCAAAGGCCCCATATTAGTCTGTTCTCACGCTGCTATAAAGAACCACCTGAGCCTGGGTAATTTATGAAGAGGTTTAATTGACACAGTTCTGCAGGCTGTACAGGAAGCATGACTGGGAGGCCTCAAGAAACTTACAGCCATGGTGGAAGGAGGAGGGGAAGGAAGCAAGTATGTCTTACCCTGGCGAAGCAGGAGAGAGAGCAGAGGGGGAAGTGCCGCACTTTCAAACAACCACTTCTTGTGAGAACTCCCTCACTATCACCAGATTGGCAAGGGGGAAGTCTGCCTCTGTAATCCAATCACCTCTCACCAGGCCCCTCCCCCGACATGTGGGGATTACAATGCGAGGTGAGGTTTGGGTGGGGACACAGAACCAAACCATATCAGGCCCCAAGGCAAGAGAGGGCTGGCATCCTGGAAGAGGGGGTGTGTGTTGAGGGGAGGTGTGGCGGGGTTGGGGGGAGCTGAGTGCAGACTGTGAGACCTGGCAGCCTGTGCAGAGGACCTTAGGTTTTACTCTCAGTGGCATGGGAAGCCGTTGGAAGGCTCTGAGCGGAGGAGAGACATGATGTGATGGGTGCTTTACAGTATCACTCATCAGCCATCACCACCTTGGGTGTTGCATGAAATGAGGCTTGAGAGAAAGGCAGGGGCTGGAGCATGAAGAACACTAGAGGCCAGGTGAGAGGGAGCTGGGCCTTCACCATAAGGTCAATGGAGAGCCATGGAGGAGTTTAGAGGAAGGAGTTAGTCTTCATCCTCATCTTGGAATAGAAGGCTCTAAGCACAGAGAAGTGAAGTCACCCTTCCCGGAACACACACAGCTGGATAAGGTGGCGCTGGGATGGAAACTGACGTCTTCAGATTCCTATCCCAGTTAGTATGAACTTTCTCCTGAATAACAACAGGAAGCATTTACTGAGCATTTTCTCAGGTACCAACCCACTTACTTTTCAAAACAACGCTGGAGGTAGGCAATATTATGACTCTCATCTTACAGACAAGGACCCCAAGGCACAAAGGGGTTGAGTAACTTGTCTGAGGGTACATGGCTAGAAAGTGGTAGAGCCAGGATCGGAACCCAGGCAGCCTGGATCAGGAGTCCATGGAGTCAACCAGTGTGCTCTAGGGCCTTGCTAAGTCCTCCAGCCATGTGAGTAGGTGGGTGGGAGAACTGGGGCTAGTTTCTACGGTGTTTCCGGAGCCGAGTCAGCTCTGGACCTGCCTGTACTCAGACCCCCACACCTTTCCTGCATCCTTAGTCCATTCCCACTGAGACCCCCACTGCAGTAGACACTAAAGGAACAAGAAGAGGAGCGGAAAATTAGACGCGAAGAATTGCTTCCCCAGGAAGAGATTCAAAGCTGCTTCTTAACTTGTTGGGCCCCCAGATCCTTCAGATCTTGAGTGCCCTGGGGAGCTGCCGTGCCCCCTCTGCCATAAGCAGAACACAGAGCGACAGCCTCTTGTGCGGTTTGATCATGTGAACCATCCCGGTTGAAAAAAATGAAGGGTATCGAATTAGGAATGAAAATGATTCCTTCCCCAAGCTCTGAATGCACTCCAAAATCCCTAGGGGGAGGCTTGGGTTTGTGTTGGCAAAGGAGAAGCTGGTGGAAATGTCTGCAACTCAGTCTCACGCTTCCTCCTTCTTCCTGACTGATTGCCTTAACAGGCGCTGAGGCTCCCCAGCCGACAGGCCACCAGAGGGCACCCACAGACAGGGCTGGCAGTCTCGGGCGGGCAGCCGGGTTAGCGTCCTCTGAGAAGGCCGGGGTCGGATGTCGTGGAACGCAGAGGGAAAAGCATACACAGGAGCCGAAACACACTGAGCAGGCCCAGGACACGAGAACGTGGATCTGGAGCCACACCCAGCCCGTGGCCTTCCCATGCAATGGCTGTGACAACTCTCCAGTTCTGTGGTGTATGCCCCAAAACAATATCTGTAGGCGCTGGCTCAGTGACAAACTGGGATTATGCTTGTCTTTGTTTCCAACATTAATTTGAAAAAGGTGACTGGGCATGGTGGCTCATGCCTGTAATGCTAGCACTTTGGGAGGCTGAGGCAGGAGGATCCCTTGAGCCCAGGAGTTCAAGACCAGCCTGGGCAACATAGGGAGATCCTGTCTCTATTTAAAGATTTTTTTTTTTTTAATTTTGAAAAAATAATTAAAAAAGAAAAAGGCAAGTCCTCTGTAGATGTGTAAAGACAACAGCTAGAAGTGACTACAGATACTACTTTATTAACTACCATGAGGGTCAACTGACCCAGGCACCCAAAGTTAATTATCTGAACCCTGGTGATGTTGGCTAGTGATGGTTTTAGCCCAAACATACATATATGTGCCCACATCTCCCATGTGCTTATCACACTGAATGAGAATTACCTGCTAATTTACATGGGGACCTTAAGAACAGGAACCATATCCTGTGAATCTCTGTTCCCAGTTGAACTTTAATGTACGTCAAATATATATGGAACATTTGGTTCCATCTCTCCAGCAAAGCCTGGAAGACAAGAAACATGATGCCTTTTTGGATTGCAAGTAGAGAAAACCTTCCTGTTCTGTGGCCTGGGATTATTTCCAATTAGGCTGGTCCATGATTTTAGGACAGAGATGGGCAAGCTACATACCTAAGCTGAATCTGGTCCATTCCCTGTTTTTGTAAGTAAAGTTTTATTGAAACACAGCCATGCCCATTCATTTACTTACTATCTATGTCTGCCTTTGTGCTACAGCGGCAGGGTTAAGCAGTTGCAGCAGAGACCATATTGCCCACCTACTCTGAAATATTTGCTATCTGGCCCTTTACAGAAACGGTCTGCTGACCCTTACTGGAGGAGAACACAATAGCAGCCTTGGGATGTGTCTGGCAGGAGGGCACAGTGATGATGGTGAGGCCAGCACGGCCTTCAAGGGCTACTAGTCATGCCTTGGGTGTGCTATGGGTGTGTGAAATCTGCTTCGTGGGGACAGCCTTGGTGAGAAGCCAAGGGTCCTGCACAAGTCCTTCCAGTTCCTGATACCCGGCTGCTGTGCTAGTACCCTAGCACAGCCTGGGAGGGTCTAGACATCTTAGATCAGCTTCATTCTCTCTCTCTCTCTTTAAACGTTTTTAAAAAAACATTTTATGGAGATATAATCCACATATTTAAAGTATAAACTTCAATCCCTTATTTCTTAACCTACTTGTCTTGTGACTCTTTCCCCTTTCCTTTCCTTGAGCTACATACACCTGTATAAACTTGTTCTCTGCAAAGATTTCAGTGGATTCATTCACAATCACGTGTAAGTCACGAATAATAGTATGATCCTTGGAATCTCAGGATGACCCATCCCATGTTGTATGCTTTTGTCTCAGGTAGAGTTTTTCCCAAGTACACACTGGGATGGAGTTTGGGGTACAGAAGAAGACATCAAACAGTGAGGCAGACCCAACAAAGCCTTAGCCAGTCTAGCTCTTGCCTAGATGTCCAGGCTTCTGTGCTTGTCCAGACCTCTCTCAGTCACCAGGTGCAAATGTCCCAGGAGAGGAGGCTCCCTGCAGGGGAGGCCAACCCTGAAGAGCTGACCTTGGAAGCTGTCTGCTGACCACACTCCCCACAGCTGGATAGCAAGCCCTTCCCTGAAGGGGATCTAGGAGCTGTGTTTCCATGCACACCTCACCCTTTTAAAGGATCCCATAACCCAGTGACCCTCCAGCCCCCCACTAATAGGAGGCCTGTCCCAGGACCAGGGCACCCTCTTTCTACAGAGGCAGCCCATCCCCATTTCACAAGGTGCTGGGGTTCTGCACTAAAATGCAGAACTAAAATCTGCACTCCTAAAATGCAGGAGTGCTAGTCTAGGTCCTGCCCTTTGGAGCTACACAAATCAAAAACCCATCCCCATGATGACTATTGGGAGCATCTCCCAGCCCACTCCCCTCCTGATCTCTCCATTCATTCCCCATGTGACATACGTCCATGATCTCTGTCCAGATCATTGCTGTTTAGTCCAAATCCCTCTGACTTATGGTTCCAGCGCTGAATGCAGTTCTCCAGGGGAGCCTTCTCAGTGCTGAGACTATATCCTTCTTGCTCTGAAGGACACAGTCAAATCACATTGTTGACTCAACTGAAGTTTACCAAAATCCTCAGACACCAACTACTGTTGATGCAAACAGCCCCGGACTGTCCTGCTGTATTGACTGTCAGACACAGATAAAGAATTTTATATTTGTCTCAGTTTTTTTTTCTAACTTTTAGCCCCTTTCCAAGAGAATTTGCATTTTAACAGAAAAGGATGAGTATCTGAGAAGGGATTCCTGGATGGACCAAAAGATGAATTTTCAGCCCTGGGTATTCCTGCAAACACCCACAGATTAGTGCTTATTAGTGCTTCTTTTTTTAAATTTTTTAATTTTTATTTTTGAGATGGAGTCTTGCTCTGTCACCCAGGCTGGAGTGCAGTGGCGTGACCTCGGCTCACCACAACCTCCGCCTCATGGGTTCATCCATTCTCCTGCCTCAGTCTCTTGAATAGCTGGGACCAAATGCACCCGCCACCATGCCTGGCTAATTTTTCTGTATTTTTAGTAGAGATGGGGTTTCATCGTGTTAGCCAGGATGGTCTTGATCTCCTGACCTCGTGATCTGCCTCACTTGGCCTCCCAAAGTGCTGGGATTACAGACGTAAGCCACCATGCCCGGCCAGGTTAGGACTTCCTAAACTAGTTCCAGAAGTATGTAGCAGTTCACCACAGGAAGCTCAAACAAGCTTCTTTTAGCAAGAAGCGTCCTCCTGGTGGGTCACTTTATCCTAAGATTTAGAGACAAAAATTCCTATGTTAAGCAACTCAGTCATATTATAGAAAAGAATGCAAAATATACATGGAAATTATTGACTTCAAAGACATTTCACGCATCTTTTGGGATGCCTTAGGCCCACCCCAGGCCTCCCTGGAGGGGAGCCGCATAGTCACTCTCTAGTTACAGAGTACTTGATGTAGATAACGACGCTCTCCACCCTGGGCCAAAGCGGCCATGCAGGGGCCAAGACACACACAAGAAAACCCACCAAATGAGAATCAAACCCACGCACTCCCTGCCAGTCTAGACAATGAAGTTTTGGGGGTAGAGGCTCCCTCACAGATCAGCTAGTCTGATTTTGTTTGTTTTACAAAGACACTAACACCAAGAGCCAGAGAGTGGAAGTCATTTGCTCAAGATGGGGCAGATCCGTGGTCCCTTGAGTCTGAGTCTCCTTCATGGCATTTACTATGGGTAGTGCCAGGGAGGTGAAATTGGCAGGTTGTGAGGCTGAAACATGGCAGATAGACCCCTCGGGTTGCTGCTCCCAGAGATCATGGGGCCGTGGGCATAGGCACAGGTAGAAGTTTCCGGCAGGAGTAGCTGCTGGAGAATCCCCATACTTGATGTGCTGGGCAGCTCCCCGTGGGTTTGGGCAGCTCCCTGTGGGTTTGGGCAGCTCCCCGTGAGTTTGGGCAGCTCCCTGTGGGTTGAGTCAGCCTCAGCCAGCTATCAGGGATTCACCCTGGATCCATTCGCTTACGTGTGAAGCTGACATCAGAACCACTTTCTATGACTCCAAGAGAAAGCCACACTTCTTTCTCAACAGTTATTTCAGACATTGATTTTTTTCTCTCCTTAGTTGTTTCTTATGGAAAACAAGACTGCTTTCCCCCATGTCCCAAGTGACTGCCTTCTTTGATCCTGCCCCTGGGGCTCGATGTGTGACTCCATCATTTGGCAAACAATGAGAAAACAAAGAGAAAACCCAGAAGGGTTGGGGTTTCTAAAATCTAGGGCACAGTCCATCCCTTGAGAAGCAGCAAGTAATCTAGCTGAGTGAGAGAAGACCAACATGAATTTGAAAACAGTGAAAAACCATAAAGAAGGAAAGGTGGTTCAGGCTGTGATTGAGAGAGTAGCTCTTAGAGGGGAGGGGTAGGTGGGGACAGGGGTGATCGGGGAAACCTTGCTAGAGCTACCATCTCCTTTCCTAGGTTTTGGGGCACCAGCACAAGAGTACTAGACTTGGAGGTGGGGGTGCATGTTTAAATTTGAGTTCACTCAAATGAATTTTGTAAGGGGGCCCATCTCCAGTTCTTCCTAAATCCCCTCCCATGGTGTCCTCTGTGCCCGGTGATTGTATAAATCCCTAAAGTCAGGAAAAGACTATCTCATCAGCATGCATTTTCTCAGATCGGCCCTGCTGTGCTGGCTTTTTCCCTACAGTTGTCTCTGTAGCTTCCCTTAGTCTCGGTTTCCCCATATGCGAACGAAAGAGATTTGTTCTCCCGCTCCTCTCTAAGAAGGTTGTGAAGATAAATGGCATCGCAGGCTAGATCAATTCAACACAAGCCCAGTGAAATATTGCGCTGGGAAGCGTCATTCAAACTATTCTCCTCCAGTCTGTCGAGCATCGCTATCAAGACAGCTGGAGGAAGAATTTCAGATGGGGGGCTGGGCAAAGGGGTGACAGCCTTTGTATTCATTCATTCCACAAAAGAAAATATATTTGGGTTCCCAGAAATGGAGGGAGCATAGCTCCAGGCAAGTGTGCAAGGGTGCCGCCTTGTCGCCTTTCCTGAGTGTCCTGGGCCAGAGCAGCCGGTGGAGGACGTGGCACTTGGAACCAGCTCAGCTGCAAAGGCAGACCACAACCAAACCAGTAACTGCTTTTCCAGACACTGCAAAGAGCTTTGCCGGGCTGGAGAGTGTGAGGCAGCTGACAGACGAAGGGCCGGCAGTTTCCAGCGCTCCGACCGGTGTCAGAAATCCTCAGAAGATTGATGGGCCCTTTCCAAAGAGGAGGCCAGAGCACTTCCAGGATGAGAGCCCGGGAGGAGCCGGGCTTTGGAGAACTTGGCACAGAGCTGCCTTTTGCCCCCAGGGACCTGGATCTGAGCGTGGTCCCAGAGTCTTGGCAGGAGGTCGTGTTTCAGTTGGCATCCTCTGCCGCGGTGGAGGAAGCCGACCACGGCCGGACATCCTGTGCCAGTTTGGGAGGGTTGGGAGCGCCTTTCAGAGAAGTCCCAAAACCCTGAGCACACACAGTCACACTGCATTCATTCAGCACACAAGTGCTGTTTCTAAGGTCAGCACCAGATGTGACTTTAAAAGTGTTCAAAAGGAACACAGATTTCAACAAACGCAATCCTGCCTGGCCTTCAGCCTTAATGGAACAGTCATCGCAGGCCAACCTGGGTGGGTTTAAATTCATTTAAGCCACCTTCCTGATAGAGGGGTCTGACTGTGGAGAACTCAGCCAAGGGCTTGGAGCATTTCCTCCTGTAGTTAGATTTGGTGGAGGACTGATGGGGCTGAGTCCTCAGTCCGACTGAGCAATGAATTGGGATTTGTTTCCCTGAGCCCAGGGGTGGCAGGGATGGGGCAAGGTTGTGTCAAGGTCCCTGGACTGGAGTCAAGCATTCTGGAATTGAGTCCTTCGTAGGATGCTAACTAGCATATGACTGCAGGCAGTCAACCTCCTCGCTGTCCAATTCTGACATTCCTCCAGCTTGAAAATTCGAAATGGGGGTGTCCCAACTGTAAACGAAGATTATATTTTTAATATCAGTGGAGGGTTCCTGATCATCTCCAGTTAAAGGAAAGAGTTTTCTAAATCCACAGACTTTTGATTTTCCTTAAATTATTATGTAAATAGCAGATGTAAAGACAATTCTAGTTGGAGTCAGGTAGGTAGGAAGAACTGAAATTCATTCAAATGAGCTTAAGAAAAACGGAGCTTATTGGATCCCATGAAACCTAAGATGAGGGTGGGTCTTGCAGGGTCTGAAGCTGGAAGATGGAAAGTTATCTGGAACAGAGATGGCCTCTCTGCTTCATTCTCTCTTTCTGTCCATTATGAGTTTCCTTTGTTTTCCCAGAGTCCCTGTCACTCATAAATGTCACAACGCTTTGGTTTGTCATGATACTGACTTCTCCCTCCCTCTATTTTCCCTTAAAACCTCACCACTAGTGAACACAGCCTTGGGTCAGGTGTCCATTCTTGGTCTAAACAACCTCTGTGGAGAAGGGGAGAGGTGCAGTACCTGTGCACTGGGCGGTTTCTCTAGAGAGGGCTGGGCTGGGAAGGGGCAGGTGCAAAAGCTATCTAGAACAAGAACATCTTGACCACTGCACCACCCTCTACTCAGAAATTCTCTATTTGGGTCCAGGGACTCCATATTCCATAACGCTTCTCTTTCTCTGGTGATCACTTTAACAGCTCCTTTGATGGTCTTTTCTTGATGCCTAGCCTTTTAGTTTTGATGTTCCCTGAGATCCTGTTCTTGATCATCTTTACTTTATTAGGTCCTCAATAATCCAGGTCCTCAGTCCAGACACGAAGAATACAATGGAGAACAAGACAGCCTCCATTGTCATAGGATTCACAGCCTAAAGAGAAAACAAGTGGTTTTAATCCAACATGACAGGCTCCATGCTGGGAAGTGGGAAGAGGGTCTCGAGAGCACATATCAGGGGACTTAATTCCATCCACCAAGGACTCCCCAAGTGTGTTTCCAGCTCCAATTCCCTTTTGACCTGCATTTGTCACTGTACTTATTGAACACCTCCATCTACAAGTTCTGTAGCAGTGTTAGATCTAAAATATCCACAACGGAAACAGTTATTACCCACCTAGATCTGTTAAGCCTGTATTACTTATAGCTATTAACATCGGCACATCATTCCAGGCTCCAAGGCTGGATACCTGGGAGTCCATTGACATCTCTTTTCTCTGATCATCGAAATCTAATGAGTTGTTAGGTCTTGTCAAGTTGCCCTCAGTGAAGTCTGCAGGACCCAGTCTTCCCCTATATCCTCACCACCATTTCTGGTTCAAACACACATTGTCTCTCCTCCTTGGTGTTGCAATAGTCTCCAGTTTTTCCCCTTGGTTGGATTCTCACCTCCCCCTTCTCAGTCTATCAACAACACAGCACCCACAGTGAAGCTTAATTTTTCTGGGGAAAAAGAAACAAACTTTTTTTCCTCTTAGTATACACTCTCAGAACACAGAATGCTGCCCCTGTGGTCACCAAAATGTGTGTGGGGTTTTCCCCATCAACCAATCAATCCTCTAGCCACATCAGTTAGGTGTCCTATAATTTAATTCAGTTCTGACACTTCCTGGAGACAGCATCACATCCTACAGGTTAGGGCTTGGTCCCACAAGGCTGCCCCTTACCTTAAGGGACCAGACATAAGCACCAGATTGTGATGTGTGCTTTTGACTGACTGGTTATAAATCCCACTACCCCCTCCTTGGGTTCAATTAATTTGCTAGGATGACTCACAGAACTCAAGGAAACACTTTACTTACATTAACCCATTTATTATAAAGGATTTTACAAAGGATACAGAAGAACAGTAAGGTGGAAGATATATATGGAGCAAGATATGTGGGAAGGGGCACCGAGCTTCCATGCCCTTTCTGGGGGTGCCACCCTCCAGACACCTCCACGTGCTCAGCTACCTAGAGCTCTCTGAACCCTCTTCTTTTGGGTTTTTATCAAGGCTTCATTACATAGGCATGATTGATTAAATCGTTGCCCATTAGTTAGTGATCAATTCAATCCTCAGCCCCACGACCCTCTCTGGAGGTTTAGGGAGTGGGACTGAAAGTTCCAACCCTCTAATCACATGGTTGGTTCACCTGGCAACCGGCCACCAACCTGAGGCCATCCAAGAGCCCTTCAAGAGTTGCCTCATTAGAACAAAAGATGCTCCTATCACCCAAGACATTTCAAGGGATTTAGGAGCTCTATGTCAATACTCCTATCACTCAGGAAATTACAAAGGTCTTAGGAGTTCTGTGTCAGAAATCATGGTCAAAGACCAATTATTAGAACAAAGATTTTTCTAGTGCCCCATCTACAAGGGTTTTAGGAGCTGTGTGCCAGGAATCACGGAAGGAGGATAAATGTATATTTCTTATTATATCACAATATCAAATTTTCCTTTTCTGTTTTTACTTATGTTTTAGTCTGTCCAGGCTGCTATACCAAAATGCTATAAACCAGGCGGCTCATAAACAGCAGAGAGGATGTGCCAATATTAACAGGTAGAAGCATTACTGGATTTATTTCTCACAGTTTTGGATGATGGATGGTCTAAGATCAAGACACTAGCAGATTCGGTGTCTGGTGAAGGCCCACTTCCTGGCTCATTGCCTTCTTGCTGTGTTCTTACATGGTGGAAGGGAGTAACCAGCCCTTGGGGGCCTCTGTTGTAAGGGCACAGATCCCAATCATGACCCTTTGTGGTCTAATCACCTCCCAAAGACCCCACCTCCTAATACCATCACATTGAGGTGTGAAGACTCCAACACAGGAATTTGGAGGAAGACACAAATATTCAGACCATTGAAACCTAGCTCTTACTCAGCTTCTAAAATCTGAAATCTTAGTATTTGCTGTTTGTTTTCACTTCTCCCTTAAAAAACAAAATAGAACGTTAGAGATAACATTAATTTTTCCATTTAGATAACCACTTATCCCAGCCCCATTTGTTTGCAGTATGTGCTTTCCCCAGTATTTGCCACCTTTCGAGGTTCCATTTGCGTGTTGGGATATCTTTGGCCCCTCTATATGATTTCATTGGTGTGCTGCTTTCTTCTGTGCTAATACCATACTTAATTATGCTTTTTCTTCTATAAAGTCTTAATATCTGGTGAAGCAAGCCCTCTGCTATTTTATTATATAATTGCCTTGGCTATTCTTGTCTCTGTGTGCATGTGAGAGAGTGTGTGTGTGTGTATGTGTGTGTAGTGTGAATGTTTCCTTAATTTCGGAGCAAGTTATGCACAATTTGGAAGATGGAGCATACATGACAGAGCTGTGACATTTCAAAATATCAACCAGATGATAAATTCTGACCCACATATTGTTCCTGTGCTTCATTAGCCAACAAATACCTTTTACTTATGTGGCAATTTATAATTTTTCAGACCCAGTAGAGTGGTAAGAGGCAGCATTATTGCCACCATTTAATTATTTCTTAATTTTATGTTAAAAGTTTTATATTTTAATCAAAGTTATATGTATGCATAAAGAGTCAGATCCGTTTAAAAGCTTTGATATGAAAAACAGCAGTCCCCTACCTTTCTCTCCATTTTTTCCTTCCCAGGGGCAACCATTTCAACTATTTTGGTAACTGTAGTCACACACTATGTAATGACGTTTTGGTCAACGACAAGTCACATATGTGATGGTAGTCCTATAAGATTATTAAGCTATATTTTGTTGTGCCTTTTCTATGTTTAGATACACAAAGACTTATCATTGTATTACGTTTGTCTACAGTATTCAGTACAGTAACATGCTGTACAGATTTGTAGCCTGGGAGCAACAGGCTGTAACACATAGCCTAGGTGTAGTAAGGTGTGCCACCTAGGTTTGTGTAAGTACACTCTGTGATATTCACAAGTAACAAAATTGTCTAACCACGCATTTCTCAGAATGTATTCCTATTGTTAAGTAAACCTTGACTATATTTCCATGTCTCTGAATAACATATTGAAACTTGCCTTGCTGCCTGTTAATTTTTCAATTGTAAACTTTAAGCTTTATTTTTTTAATTAATTTTTTTTTGATGGAATCTCGCTCTGTCACCCAGGCTGGAGTGCAGTGGTATGAACTCAGTTCACTGCAACCTCCACCTCCCGGGCTCAAGCAATTCTCATGCCTCAGCCTCCTGAGTAGCTGGGACTACAGGTGCATGCCACCACATTCAGCTAATTTTTGTATTTTTAGTAGAGATGGAGTTTCAGCATGTTGGTCAGGCTGGTCTCGAACTCCTGATCTCAAGCGATCCACCCACCTTGGCCTCCCAAAATGCTGGGATTACAAGTGTGAGCCACCAAGACTGGCTAGCTTTGAACTTTAAATATTAGTCTACTGTGTATTTCTCTGCCCCTCCCACTCAGGTGCACCCTTCCCTTTCTCCATCCTAGCAATCTGTTTATGTCATAATCTCGGTTAGATCAAGCTTTGGGGTTAACATGAACATGACTGCATAAAAGCCCTGTTTACAGCCAAACCATGTAGTGAACCACGATTACTTTTCTTTTTCCACACAGTTTTTTGTTCCTCCTGGAGGTAATGATTACCTTGCTTTTTTGTTTGCTTGGTTCCTGTTTAGCTTACACATATCTAATTAAATCTCAAAGCCTTCATCAATTGTCTGATTCTTCCCTTTGCAATTATCTGGTGACAATTTCATCTTCTAGGACGTCTCCCCTGGAGATTTCTGATGTACTCCAACATGGACTGGAAGTCTCTATTCTGGGTGCACAGCTGTTGCCCTGGGCCTTTCCTCCACCAGCAAAGCTCTTTCATGTTGGATCTCTGTATCATGATTGTGTTACCTTCTGGTTCTGGGGACTCTTGTCCTCAAGGAGCTTCCAAGAAAGGGGTGCATGGGAGGGAAATATTTTGAGACCTTCTATGTCTAAAAATATCTTTCTTCCCTTTTCTTGATTGACTGGAACTTCAGAGGATTGTGGAATCCCAGACTGGAAGGATTTAAGCTTCAGAATTTTGAAGGTATTGACCAACATCTTCAAGCTTCCAATAGTGTGATTGAAAAGTCCAAGGCCTTTCTGAACTTTGAAAGTTTGTAAGATTTTTTTTCTTTGCAGAACACTTAAAATTGTAAAAGCATTCTAAAAACAATGTTTTTAAATGTAAATGTTCTAAAACTTTATCTGGTTATTTCATCCATTGTGCTGGGCATTTGGTAGGTCCTTACATCTATAAACTCAAGTCCTTCCATTTTGGAAAGTTTCCTTATCCTCCTTCCTTTCTTCCTTCCTTCCTTCCTGCAATTATTCTCCTCTATTTTTGGTTCTGTTTCTTCCTGGAGCTCCTCTAGTTTGCATATTGTAACTCCTGAACTAGTCCTCTAATTTTCTTATCTTGTCTTTTCTATTTTCTATTTCTTTTTCTTTGCCATCTTTTATCAACTTTGTCTTCAATTCTGTTAAATCATTTCTATTATGCTTAGTTTTAATTCTCAAGAGTACTTGTTTTTTCTGTGGATGTTCTTTTTCATAATAACCTCTCCTCACCCTATGGTTGCAACATCTTCTCTAATGTCTCTGAAGATATTAATTGTAGCATTTTTAGAGTCTTCTTCTTCCTGAATCATCTCAGTTTTCTCTTAGTTCAACTGGGCCTCTATTTTTCATATTGGTGGCTTTCCTCCCCTTCTGAATATCTGTGATTTGTGTCCTTAAAAGGGCCTAAGTGGCTGATTGGAAGATCAGAGGATGTGAGTGGCGACTGTCCTGAGATGATCTGGCTAGGTCATCTTGGACATTTTCAATATCGGCCCCTTTAGGTTTTTCCTTCTTGGGCTGATCAAATTGTTTCCTTCCTGTCCTCCTGGGTTCTGGAGAGTTGCAAGTTTCGCTTCCAGGGCACACACACTCACTAATGCTCTGGTTTTCAGTGGGAGACCCTGCCCCCAACTCTTCCTGGTAGTCTCCAATCGTGAAACTTCCTGTTTCATCCTCTCCAAAGAAGAAAATTGCAGTCTTCTTTCATGATGGGCAGTCATCTGGCTGTGCAGGTATGGGAAGAGTTTTTGTTTGTTTTGTTTTTTATTCTTTAACTTCTGGGATACATGTGCAGAATGTGCAGGTTTGTTACATAGGTATACATGTGCCATGGTGGTTTGCTGTACCCATCAACCCATCATCTACATTAGGTATTTCTCCTAATGCTATCCCTCCCTTGGCCCCTCACCCAAAAACAGGCCCCCGTGTGTGATATTCCCCCCACTGTGTCCATGTGTTCTCATTGTTCAACTCCCACTTATGAGTGAGAACATGCAGTGTTTGGTTTTCTATTCTTGTGTTAGTTTGCTGAGAATGATGGTTTCCAGCTGCATCCATGTCCCTGCAAAGGACATGAACTCATCCTTTTTTTATGGCTACGTAGTATTCCATGGTGTGAATGTGCCACATTTTCTTTATGCAGTCTATCATTGATTGGTATTTGGGTTGGTTCCAAGTCTTTGCTGTTGCGAACAGTGCTGCAATACACATACGTGTGCATGTGTCTTTATAGTAGCATGATTTATAATCCTTTGGGTATATACCCAGTAATGGGATTGCTGGGTCAAATGGTATTTCTGGTTCTAGATCCTTGAGGAATTGCCACACTGTCTTCCACAATGGTTGAACTAATTTACACTCCCACCAACAGTGTAAAGGTGTTCCTATTTCTCCATGTCCTCTTTAGCATCTGTTGCTTCCTGCCTTTTTAATTATGGCCATTCTAACTGGTGTGAGATGGTATCTCATTGTGGTTTTGATTTGCATTTCTCTAACGACCAGTGATGATGAGCTTTTTTTCATGTTTGTTGGCCACATAAATGTCTTCTTTTGAGAAGTATCTCTTCATATCCTTCACTCATTTTTGATGGGGTTGTTTGTTTTTTCCTTGTAAATTTGTTTAAGTTCTTTGCAGATTCTGGATATTAGCCCTTTGTCAGATGGGTAGATTGCAAAAATTCTCTCCCCATTCTGTATGTTGCCTGTTCACTCTGTTGATAGTTTCTTTTGCTGTGCAGAAGCTCTTTACTTTAATTAGATCCCATTTGTCAATTTTGGCTTTTGTTGCAGTTGCTTTTGGTGTGTTAGTCATGAAGTCTTTGCCCGTGCCTATGTCCTGAATGTTTCCACCAATATTTATTTTAGCCCAATCTTTGCCTTTATTTCCAGAGATGAGTGGTCTCACTCTTTCCCGAGTCTCTTGAGAGGTCTATCGTTTAATCACATCACTTCCTGGTTTTCTCCATGTTGACCTAGAACTTAGTTTTCATGTGTCTGCTAAATTGCCAAGTTAGTCACCACTGTTTCTTCTGCTTTGTAGCTTCCAAAATTTTGTTGCTAGAATTCTGTCCTGTTCCTCCCATCTTTGTTTATAAAGTTAAAACACTACTGTCATTTAGGATGAAGTGTGATTTAGGGAGGGAGTGAGAGTGGAAGCATTTATTCAATCTATTATCATTACCTTTAATCCACTGTCTTATTTCTTTGTGCTTTCCTATGCATTTAAGGATGGGGTTATTCAATTCCACACACGTACACATACACAAAACCAAAAACCCACACTTCTGAAATTTTTATAACAGTTTTTAAAATTATAGATTATTTTGGGGAGAAATGGCATTTTTCATAATTTTAAATCTTTGCATCTATAAATAGGATATACCTCTCCATTTATTCAAGTTATTGTTTATGATCAATAGGATTTTTTATGGTAGATTCTTTGTAGGGATGGTCACAGTACCTGTCCTCATCCTAGGATGCACACCCCTTTTCACTGTTACTTAGTCATTCCTCCATTTCTTGAATCTGGTCTGGCCTTCAGGCTTGCTTTGATCAGGACACTGCAGTGGAAATGTTATTGTGCATGTATCTTAGTCCGTTTGTGCTGCTATAGCAAAATACCTGACACTGGGCAACTGACAAAACCAGATATTTATTTCCCACCCTTCTAGAGGCTGAGAAGTGCAAGATCCAGGTGCCCAGCAGGTTCCGTGTCTGGTGAGGGCTGCTCCTTGCTTTCAATGTGGCACCTTGTTTCTGCATCCCATGGAGGGGACCAACACTGTGTCACATAGCAGAAAGAGGGAAGGGGCAAACTCACACCCTTAATCCCTTTCTAAGGCACTAATCCAGTCATGAGGGCAGAGCCTTGGTGTTCTAATCATCTTTTAAAGGTCCCAAGTCTTGACTGGGTGAGGTGGCTTATGCCTGTAATCCCAGCACTTTGGGAGGCCAAGGTGGGTGGATCACTTGAGCCCAGGAGTTCGAGACCAGCCTGGCCAACATGGTGAAACTCCATCTGTACTAAAAATACACAAATTAGCCAGGCATGTTGGCATGCATCTGTAATCCCAGCTGTTTGGGAGGCTGAGGCAAGAGAAGCACTTGAACCCAGAAGGCGGAGGTTGCAGTGAGCTCAGATTGTGCCACTGCTCTCCAGCCTGGGGGACAGAGCGAAACTCTGTCTCAAAGGAAAAATAAATAAATAAAAATAAATAAAAAATAATAATATAAAAAAGGCCCCATGAAGGCCCCATGTCTGAATACACCTTTTTTTTTTTTTTTTTTTTTGAGACAGAGTCTCACTTTGTCACACTGGCTGGAGTGCAGTGGTATGATTTGGCTCACTGCAACATCCACCTCCCAAGTTCAAGTGATTCTCCTGCATCAGCCTCCCAAGTAACTGGGTACCACAGCTACCCAAGTAGCTGCTACCACACCTGGCTAATTTTTATATTTTTAGCAGAGACAGGGTTTTACCATATTGGCCAGGTTGGTTTTGAACTCCTGACCTCAAGTGATCTGCCTGCCTCAGCCTCCCAAAGTGTTGGGATTACAGGCCTGAGCCACTGCGCCCAGCCTGAATACATCTTAATATGGTTGCATTGAAGATTAAGTTTCAACATCAGTTTTGGAGGGGACACAAACATTCAAACCATGGCCTTACCCAAGATGCCTTGCAGCTTCTGCTTTTGCCTCTTGCAACTCTTCCATTGCTATGTGGTTGCAGAAGGTGACCCAGCCAACAGTCAGTACTGGCCACCAAATGCATGAGTGACACCATCTTAGGTCATACAGCCCATTGAAACAACAGGTAACTGCAGCTGCATGAATGAGCCTTGGTGACACCAGCAAAAAAACCACCCCAACTAAGCCTGGACCAGATTGCTGACCTGCAGGAACATGAGCAAATAAAATGGTTGTTGTTTTAGGCTGCAAAATTTTAGGGTGGTTTGTTCCATAGCCATGGATAACTGCTGAGATGTGCACATTTCTTTGTGAGTCGCTTGCACATATTTCCCTTGTCAAATGTAGTTCTATTTTCCTTCTAAATTTGATTGCTCTAATGAATGGGTTCTTTTTCTCTACTACATTTTATAATTGTCAATTACTGATTTGTAGAAGTGCAGTAATTTTTATATTATTCTTCTATATAGCAAGTTTCCTGAATGAAATTTCTTATTTTTATACTTCGATAGATTTTGTCTTGTTAACAAATTCTCTGCAATTCCTAGTTTTCCAAGACTTCTTTTTATTTATTATGAATTAAAAAAATCAAAGAATATTTGATGTTTGTTTAATGGTTTTCCTGCATTGACATGAGCACAACAATTTTCTCCTATAATTAGCTAATATGGTGTAGTTCATTAAAAGATTTTCTGATGATAAGTCAGTCTTACATTCCTGGATTAAAGCCTACTTGGTTATGCTATATTTTTCTTTATGCACTGATATATTCAACTCGTTACTCAGTTAATTCAGAACTATTGTGCCTGAGTCCATACATGAGCCTGATCTTTGCTTTTCATTCTTTGTATTGTCCTTGCTTTTGGAATGAAGGTCATATTAACTTCATATGATGAATTAGTTGGTTTTCTTACTTTTTCAATGCCCTCAAAGAGCTTATATACAACAGTAATAATGTTTTACTCCAAGTTTAATAAAATTTATGTAAAACCACTTGTGTTTGTTATTGTCTCCTCCTCCTTCTCCTCCTTTTATATTTTGAAATAATTTTTAGACTAATGGAAAAATTGCAAAATGTTTCACAGAATTCCCATAGACTCTTCACCCAAGCTGAGTCAGAGTTTTTTCATGGAACACTAGCATCCCACGACACTACCCGAAGGAGTAAGCCTCCAGCCGATTCCTTTAAGGAGCTCATTTCCTCCATCCTCAGGAGTCTTTAGATCCTCCTAATCCCACCCAACATTTTTAGAGACTTTGACTTCATGACTGCCTGAACTAACATGCAAGTAACTGGTAAAACAAACAAACAAAAAAGCCCAGTACATTACTGAGTGTTCCCTGAGCACCTTCCATGGTCCTGATACTACTGGGCTCTGTGTTGGCTGCAGTGAGGACCAGATACACTCCGTAACTTCAAGGACCCTGCCCTCTCCCTCTTGGAAGGCAGTTCTGCACTCAGTGATAATACGAGGTGGAGTTCAAACTCTGTTACCTGAAAAGTGCGAATCAGTGCTACTATGATCAGGAACGACAATTCTCAAAGCTGTTGGGAAGCTTTCATGGAACAAGGGGTTATTGGTGGGAGAAGGGGTGGGGCCATGAGGCAGGGGAGTGAAGACAGACTCAAGTCTGTGGCAGGCAGGTGGGATCCCAGAGGAAAGTGTGGATATGTCAGAGGACAGAGCGCCAGGGTAGGATGTGTGTGTGCTGTGGGGGGTAGGGGAGCGGGGATGGAGAGGATGATGAAATGGAACGAGTGACAGCAATTAATACAACTTTCCTGCTGCACAGTTTTGCCCAGGGCCAGCCCTGGGCCTGTAAGCCATCTGGCAGGACCTGAAATTCTACATGCATAAAACTGTCTACTTTCCCTTCCCTTCCCTTCTCTCCCGTACTACCACCCATGGGTGTGTGTGTGTGATTGCAAGATGCAATTTACAAAATTAGAGAATTCTCTCTGACCCCACCCTGTACCGCCCTCCTGATGGCCTTGTGATTTCACGGGTGACGTTTGGAAAGCCCTTGCAGTGCTGAGAGAGGGCAGGGCCTTCAGAGCTGGAAACCCACAAGGGTTATAGATTCTTTTCCCTCTCTCTCCCCAACCTCAAGTCGTCTCAGCAAGCATGTTATTGAGCACTGAGTGTGTGTGAGTACTAGCCAGGTGTTGAAGGAGATAATGAGTAAGAAAGGGTTAAATAAGAAGATGAACAAGATCTGATCCCTGTCCTCAATGTCCTCCTGGCTTTTTTTTTTTTTTTTTTTTTGAGACAAAGTCTCACTCTGTCACCTAGGCTGGAGTGCAATGGCACAATCTCGGCTCACTGCAAGCTCCACCTCCCGGGTTCAAGTGATTCTCTAGCCTCAGCCTCCTGAGTAGGTGGGACTACAGGCGCCCAACACCATGCCTAGCTAATTTTTTAATTTTTAGTAGAGATGGGGTTTCACCATATTGGCCAGGCTGATCTCAGACTCCTGACCTCAAGTGATCCGCCTGCCTCAGTCTCCCAAAGTGCTGGGATTACAGGTGTGAGCCATCCCCACCTCCCCAGCCTGACTTTTCTTGATGAAGAAAGGGGTCATGTGTGCAGGGCACTTTCCAGTTGTAAAGCACTTCCATTTTGAACTTCACAATATTCCTCTGAAGGAGGCAGGGAAGGTTTTACTGATCCCATTTTACAGATGAGGAAAGCAAGCAATATATTCAAGGTCATGTTACTGGCAAGCAGGAGACTCAGGGAAGAACTGGAGCTTCAAGTTCAGAACAAAGTGTCATGATGTCCCAGGCAGGAAGAACTGTTCAGATCGCAGCCTCCAAGGCTGTCCACAATTCACCATGTCAATCTGGCAGAAAACTGTGCTCCTTCTTCCATTGCACAATCAGCTTAGGGTGTTTCTTAGAGAAAGAAATTGAAAAGGCCAAGAAATGAGATATATAAATAAGGGGTTAATAAATAAGGGATTATAAGCACTAGGAAAATGACCATGTGCCTCTTTCTCTCTCTTTTTCTCTCTGACTTTGTACCTCCCCCAGATTTTCCACACCCAGCATTTCCTGCAAGTCCTATAACCTGTGAGATAATAGTTAACATTTATTGAGCTCCTACTCTTTGGCAGCCACGGTTCTGCCTTCCGCACTCATAATACTTCAGTTCGTCTTCAATGACCCCATGAGGAAGGCACTTTATTATCCCCATTTCATAGTTGAGGAAACAGATAGGTTGTGCCACTTGCCCAAGGTCACAAAGCTACTAAGTAGGGGAATCTGAATTTGAAGCCCAGGTGGTCTTCCCTGGAGCCCAAGCCTGCAGCACCACGTTGGCAAGGGAGGGAGCCCCTACTCATGGCAAGGTGAAAGGACTTGCTTGAGGCCCCATTATTGGTTAGTTCCCAACTGGGACTTTGCCTGGTCTCTGTGGGCTGAGCTCCTTTCCTTTCCTTCACACTGCACCATGGCCAGAAGGAGAGGGTGTGGTGTGTCTGCAGCAGGCAGGCTCTTGCTCCAGCTTCGTGGGATGGGGAAGGCAGCTGACTGGGAAGCATTATGAGGAACAATGCAAAGTGGGTGTAGGGAGAGAGAGGGAAAGCAATTGAACAGGTGCCCGCAGGCCTGCTGCTGCTGTGGTGGGTTCTGGGCTCTGCCAACACAGCTGGGTGATCAGGGGGCCATCTGACTCAGAGATCCAGCACTCCAACAGCTGTTATACTGCTTGTTATGTGATTGTGTTGTGATTATGGTATTGCTCCTGTGTAGCCCTCCTGGACAAGTCATGCTTCAGCTTCATGCAAACTCTAGAATCAATAAAATAAACTGGTATGTTTGTGCAGGAGAAATAGAGATTTCTTCCTGAATGAATATTAGATTTATAGAAAATCTTCCCAAAGAAAAACTTCTCACTCCTTTTGTTTGTTTGTTTTGTTTTGTTTTGAAAGGGTCTTGTTCTATCACCCAATCTAGAATGCACTGGTGTAATCATAGCTCACTGCAGCCTTGATTTCCCAGATTCAAACGATCCTCCTGCCTAAGCCTCCCCAGTAGCTGAGACTACAGATGCATGCCACCACACCCAGCTAATTTATTTTATATTTGTAGAGATGGAGGTCTCGCTATATTGTCCAGGATGGTCTTGAACTCCTGAGCTCAAGTGATTCTCCCACCTTGGCCTCCCAAAATGCTGAAATTAAGGGCATGAGCCACCACACCAGTCTCTACTAATTTTGAATTGTTAATTTTATCTAGAAGATAGAGAGCTTGGAGGAATAGAGAGAAGAAACAAGATGACAGGATCCTGTTACTATTGAACACCAAGTTTTCTGATTCCAGCATATGTCAGACAGAATGAGGCTTATTCCATGGAGGAAAACCCTTACATTTTTCAGATGACGATAAGTAAGCATGGAGCAGTTTGTTCACTAGAGCTAATGTTAACTCGCTCATGAGACCAGGGCAAAAAAAAAAAAAAAAAAAAGAATGAGTAAAACTACCAGAGAATATTCACTGGTACAAGAAAACCTGGCTTTTGGCAATAGACATGGTCCTGCAAAGCTATGAGCAAACTCAATCTTGGGGGGAAAAATGCATTTTAAATGCATGAAGGAATGTTGATGATTAAAAAAATGCATTTTAAATGTATGAAGGAATCTTGATGATATGGTCAGGCTTTGCGTCCCCACCTAAATCTCATCTTGAATTATAATCCCCATCATCTCCATGTGCCAAGGGAGACACCAGGTGCAGGTAATTGAATCATGGGGGTTGTTTCTCCCAAGCTGTTCTCATGATGGTGAGTGAGTTCTCATGAGATCTGATGGTTTTATAAGTGTTTCGTAGTTCTTCCTGCATTCATTCTCCTTCCTGCCGCCTTGGGAAGAAGGTGCCTGCTTCCCCTTTGCCTTCCACCAAGATTGTAAGTTTCCCAAGGTCTCCCCAGCCGTGCAGAACTGTGAGTAAATTAAACCTCTTTCCTTTATAAATGACCCAGTCTCAGGTAGTTCTTTATAGCAGTGTGAAAATGAACTAATACACTTAAGTTCTAAAGGGATCCTGCAGACAAATGATTTGCAGGGGAGCTCTCTGTAAAGAATACTTTGTAAAGCAAAGTTGCTTCGTGTGTGTGTGTGTGTGTGTGTGTGTGTGTGTGTGTGTGTGTGTATTTTCTTCAACTGGGGACCCTGTCTTTTAATCAGTCCTCAGAACATATCTGAAGTGAAGAATTTGTCTTCAGAGTTTCTCCTCTATCGTGGTGCCCTGACTTTCACTCTATGCCTGGGTGTCCCTTCCATCACCTCCTATTTTTCTTTGGGAGGACTGACTGGGATGACTGGGGTGGGCGAGACCAAATTATCAGATAATAACAACCTAAATATGACTTTGGCCAGGAGCACTTTGATTTTTATGGTGCCTTTTCACAAAATGGAAACTCTCTGAAGATCACTTAATAGAGGCTTTTGATTAATTTCTGCCACACACTGCTCCTTGTATTAATATTGTGATTTGGGGGATGTCCTGCCTATGGCCCAAGGTGACTCAGAGAACTTAGCTTCTTCTTTGTGTACAGATTTTAAAAGTTTAACTCTTAGGGAGGATCTATCTCCAACTTCTTGGATCCTATAGTGGATTCAATGGTGGCCCATAAAGATAGGCCTCCCCAGAAGCTGTAACTATGACTCTATTTGGGAAAATGTCTTTGAAGATAGAATTAAGGTAAAAGGATCTCGAGATGAGATCATCCCAGATTGGGATAGGCCTGAAGTCCAATGATGAGTGTCCCTAGAAGAGGAGAGAAGGGGAAAAGACAGAGGGGAGAGACAATGTGAGGATGGAGGCAGGGCTTAGAAATGCATCTGAAGCCAAAGAATGTCAATGACTGTCAGGAGTCACTGGAAGCTAGGAGATAGGCTCAGAAAGATTCTCCCTCAGAGCCTCCAGAAGAAACTAGTGCTGCTGACATCTCGATTTTGACTTCTGGCCTCCAGAACTATGAAAGGATAAATTTTTGTTTGTAGTAATTTGCTATGGCAACCATAGATCCCCTTATTTGTAGCCCCATTTATAAATGGCAATAATAAGGACCCAACTGCATGCATGATATCAAATTATGGGCACCCAGAGAGGGTTCCCTGCTAAAAACAAGTCATTTCTCCCACCTACTATTACAAGTGCCCTCAAGTCTACAATGAGACCACCCTGATGTATGTAGCCAACAGAATTGTGTATGCATGTCCACACGCAAGAATGTTCACAGCAGTGGTTTTTTTCATTTGTTTTGTTTTGTTTTGCTTTTGTAATCACCCAGAATGACTACCCATGGTAGAATAGATAAGCACACTGCAGTATATCCATACAATGGAGCACGACACAGCACTGGTTAATGAACTGTACACTGTGCAGCATCATAGATGAACTGCAACAAACACTGGCAAGTTAAAGAAGTCTCATCTGAAAGAATAATAAGTGCATTTATATCAAGTTCAAAAGCAGGCAAAGTTATTGATGGTTTTAGAAGTCAGGATAGAGGCTAGGGAAGGAGGGATGTATAAGAAAGGGCGGAGGCAACACAGGGATTTCTGAGAGGACTGGTGCTGTTTTATTTTCTGTCCAGTGTGGTAGACATGCTGGTGTTCACTTTGCAATAATCCCTTGAGCTGTACATGCAGAAAGTGTGCATTTTGTATGTGTTATAATTTATAATATAGAAGTTAAAAAATCTACCATTAGCGGTTTCAGAAAAGCAGTACATATAAGAAAGCAATAATATAATTTTCTCAGTTTGGCCAGGAGCAGATGCTGAGACCAAGATTTCAGCACAGCAGCCACTGGGAGGTGTGCCCAGGAAGCACTGGTTAGGGAGTGGGGAAGTAACATGGGGAAGAAAAGGAAACCAATAAAGAGTATTATGGGGTGTGGTACCAGAGTACCTCTGATGGCAAGTGGGTTCAATCCCACTGGAGAACTCTGGCAGACAGAATCAAACATGTCCATGGTCCCCCAGACCCCTATGCCCAGAGGTGTGAATAAGCTGAAGAACTTACCCTCTAATTCCCATCCACCAGGGCTGCTCCCAGTAGGTAGAAGGGTGGGAACATTATCTCCTTGGCACTTTGGCTAAGAGAAAGTGCTCAGGTGGAAAGTCAAGGGGGACTTAACATAGGAACTGGAATACTGAGTGCCCAGAGCATGTGTGAGCATCTGCTCAATAATTTATAACATTAATACATTGAAGCAAATTAAGTGTCAGAAGAGGAGTGGTCTTTCTAGAGCTTAGAGAGAGGAGCCTAAGAGTCAACCTCTTCAGATGTCACCAAAAAGCTACAGGGGAATGGGTGCTTAGGTTGGTGGACATGCTCAATCTGATCTTGAAGACTTATCTTTAGGATAGCTCAATGAAAGACAGGAAAAAGAAAAATGATCACAAAACAAGTATAGTCCTCAGAGTTCAAGGCACCACAACTTTAAAGATGCAATGATGAAACAATAGTCATGGCCAGGAGTTGTCACTCTAGACTGGGTTACACTGTCTTGTGTTCAAACATTCCAGGATGTGACAGACATGGTGCTAGGTGTGCAAGATTCGGAGAATAAGGCAGTATCTGCACTAATATGGTTTATGGCTATTAAGGGAGCAAAAAATGGGGCCATCACAATTCACCAAATCAGTATTTCATTCAACAAAAGACGTTTATCAAGCTTACTGTATGTGCACCGTTCAGTACACTTAACATACATCAACGCAGATGAAAAACATCTGTATGTGCACTGTCCAGGATACTTAACATGAACAACGTAGATGAAAAAAGCATGCATTGTGGCTTTATACTCTAATGGGTGAAAAATAGACTATAAGAATAAGCATCATAAATGAGTGATTTACAGAGTATATTTGAAGCTGATAAATGCTCTAAGAATAGAGCATGGTCTTGGTGGGACAAGAAGGGGGTTGTATTTTTAAATAAAATGCTCAGATCAGGCCTCACTGAGACATCACTTCCCAATTAAATGACTTGCAATTGAATCCTTGTCTGCAGGTATAATTCAGGGGGAAGCCAAACCAACAGAGTTTGATACACTTCTGTTAACAGAAAACGAACCCAGGTAGAACCCAGCTCTGGGAAAGTGTAAGCTGGCTTTTGCACAAGTTGTGTTTGAGATGCTTGGGCACTAGACAAGTGCAATGTTAGCCAGCACCATAACCTTGAGGGAGAACATCACATCTTCACCTTCATTTCCTCTTTGTCCTGCCCCTCCTTGAGCTGAAGACCCAACTCATCTTTTCCCTCCTCCAGGGCACACACACCTCTAGGAGGAGAAGGAAGAAGATAAAGAGGCCAGGGTACAGGTCAGCATTTCCACCTGTACTTTTTTTATTGTGGTAAAATATGTATAACATAAATTTTACCATTTTAACAATTTTGAAGTGTACAATTAATCACATTAAGTACATTCACAATGTTGTACACGACTGGTACTATCCATTTCCAGAACTTTTTTTAAATCATCCATAAAAAACACTCTGTACCCATTAAACAATAACTCTCCATTTCTTTCTTTCCTTGGCCCCTGGGAACCACTCATTCTACCTCTGAATTTGACTACTGTAAGTCACTTATCTAAGTGGGATCATACAGTATATGTCCTTTTGTGTCTGGTTTATTTCACTTAGCATAATGTCTTCAAGGTTCATTCATGTTTTGTAGCATTTTCAGAATTTCATTCTGTTTAAGGCTGAATAATATTCCACTGTATGGATAGACCACATTTAGTTTATCGATTATTCATCCATTGCTGGCCATTTGCATTGCCCACCTGTTCTTTTTGAAGTGTTTCTGGATAACCCATTTTGAATCCAGCAGAGTGGAGACAAACGTCAGACCTCCAGGTGGACGTGATCTCCTCCCAACTCACGGGTGACCTAAATCAGCAGGAAGCAGGGGGCATGGGAACAGTCTTTGGAGGCTACAGGATGAAAGAGAAGGGGCAGACAAAGTCGATCTTCAAAGGGAAGGGAGCAGGTGGGGAAAGGAGGAGACGAATGAGCACAGGGCGTGGAAGAAGGCTGTGGGCGGGGCTCTGTGACAGGGGGAGGGTGAGGAAGGAGATGAAATGCCCTCCAGGAAAGCGGAGAGACTGACAGCTTCTCTCTTGCTCTTGATTAAGGAAAAGAAAGGCAGGCGGGAGGAAGAACAGGGAAGGAGGAGAAACTGGAGGGAAAAGGAGCGAGCATGTGTATGGAGGGTGGTGAATGTGGAGGCTGAGGAGGCAACTAGACCACAGGAATTGAGATGTTGATGGACAGCGAGGACCCAGCTGGCTATGGAGTGGGCGGTGCCTGTGCAAAATGAAAACCCAGGGGCGAAGTGAAGTTAAAGGTACTCAAATACAAAGCTTTTTTCCTTCTGTAATCTCTCCCAATTTATGGTTTTTTAAAAATGTTGTTATTGTGATTATAAGTAACGAAAAACAAAACGTAAATTATTAGCATGAATTTTGCCATTTATCTTTATATTGATTGATTGCAGTAAAATGCCCATAACATAAAATTTACCACTTTAACCATTTTCAAGTGTATGGTTTCAAGTGTATGACATTAAGTACTTTCACATTGTTGTGCAATCGGCACCATCATTCCCCAAGAACTGTTTTCAGCTTTCCAAACTGAATCCTCTGTCCCCATTAAGCAGTAACTCCCAAGTCTCCCTTCCACCCAGGCCCTGACTGCCACCCTGCGGCTTTCTGTCTATGAGTGTGACTTCTCTAGGTACCTCGCTCATCCCTCGATGGGTCGTTTCCTTCTTTGACATAAGCAATGCCAGTTTTAAGTGCAAATGTAAAGGCGTTTAACTCATCTTTAGAAAATTTCGCAATTCATGTTTCATATCCCATTATTCATATGTGTTTTATTCGTATCACAATAGGGAAGAGGCTGGATAAAACCAACTCAACCCTGTTTATTTCACGTTTTGATACATTCCACCTTTACCTTCACCTCACTGACAAGGAAGGACTTATAGGATGAGGAACTTAGGCTGCCTGTCTTTTCCTTTCTCTGGATGTCACTGTTTTCAGTATAAGTGGCTGGCTAATACAGAGAAGCAACATTAGTGAAAAAGGATATGATAGGGTTCCTTGGCCATTTGTGCTTCTTAGAATGTCATTGTCATCTTTCTAAATTGGAAGCAAGCTCTGGTTTGAATGGAAACCTGGCCTCTCTGGGCTGTCAGTTCCCTGCTCACTCAGTTATAGACGAGCGAATATGGAATGTGAGCACAGAACTCCTGCAGGCTCACAATGCGTGGGAGTCCAGGAGACTCAAAGGGAGGGCCTTGTAAGGGTGTCATGACAGCAGCACAGTGGGCACAGGAGGCACTACGTGTGAGCGGGTCAGCCAAGAGCAGATGACACGGAGCAGCTCTCCTCTGCTCATGTGCATGCTTCATCATCCCGTGGGACTTCACATATAAAACACAAATTCAAAAATGAGATTATTATTAGGAATTTCAAGGTGGAGTGCGGTGGCTGCCCAGTGTAATCCCAGTGCTTTGGGAAGGCGAGGTGGGTGGATCACTTGAGGCCAGGAGTTCAAGACCAGCGTGGCCAAAATGGTGAAACCCCATTTCTACTAAAAATATGAAAATTAGCTGGGTGTGGTGGCAGGCACCTGTAATCCCAGCTACTAGGAAGGCTGAGGCAGGAGAATCGCTTGAACCTGGGAGGCAGAGGTTGCAGTGAGCCGAGACTGTGCCACTGCACTGCAGCCTGGGCAACAGAGAGAGACTCTGTCTCAAAAAAAAAAAAAAAAAAAAAAAAAATCAAGGCAGCTACAGCAGAGTATTAAAGCAAGTATAGGGCCCTCCTGAGTGTGGGGCGGTGTAGGGGGCGCTTGCGTGACTGCACAGCTTTTATGTTAATGTGTTCGTGGAGCTGATCCAATAAATGACCTGCGTAAAGGAAAGGAAACAGAGAAAAGCACAGAGGTTTACCCAGAGTGGCCCTTTTGAAGAGTACCAGGTGGGAACAGCAAAAAAAAAGCAGGAAGACCAGCAAAATGAAGAAATGACAGCTCAGCCAACAGTCTTTAGTAAGAATGGTGGGTATGTAATATGTTTCAGAATGTTTTCTTTCTAATATATATATAATATGTATATATTTTAAGTTCTGATGTCTGAGGATTAAGTTTTAAATTTCTAGAAAATCTGCTTCCATGGTATAGCACACAAATGAGATGCTGTTATAGCTTTGACAGCCCATGAATATGTTTAAAGCTCTAGACAGTTGTAGAGCTCAATACTTGGAGGGTATGGGTTGTATATTCCATTGCTTTTGTATCACTGTTGATACCTGGCTAAAGCACATGTTAGATTGTTGGTAAATTCTTGTTGAAGGGCTGTGGGTGGGTGGGAGAGGGATTTAAAGTCCAGTGAACCTGAGCTGGGGACTCCTGCTAGTTCTGCCTACATTTAAGGCTGGTTTTGTCTAGCAGCTCACGTAAATATAAACTAGATATCAAAACATTAAGAAGTATGGTTTGCTTTGTGTTATTCTAAAAATTATCTATAATACATTGTTTTCATTAAATATTTTACTCTAAAATACTATCATTGAATGAATGAAATGGAGAGAGGAGAGAGAAACTGTCAATGATTAGAGTCTCAGTTTATTCATCTGTTAAGTGTTTTAAACTGTATGGTACATTCTGACAAAATTCTATGATTTGATTAATACGTAGAAATTGAATTAAGATCATCACTGTTTGCTAAGAAAAAATCAGATACATTTATGTAACGTGGGAATCCATTGACTACTAGATATTAAACCAAATGAAGAGTGTTTAAAAAACAGAAGAGCAAATGACAACTGGAGAGTCAGAAGATGACACATTCATTCACTTAATCAGGAATTACTAAGTGCCTCTGGGTTCAACATTCTAGGTTCAGTGTAAGTTAGAGGAGAAGCTACCATTACTAACCTCAAGTTATTAATTTGGAGATACAAAAATAAACCTATAGAAAGACATTGTCAGACAATATGTCATCAGGAATGAGATTACAGGAGAGACTACAAGTGACCAGAGAAGGAGTGGCCTTCCTGTGGGTAGGGCTCAGGGAGGCATGGTGGAAAGAAGTTGAGTTTGCATAATTCCTACTTGTCAGTGGTCAGGCATCTGCCTCTCATGCTATGAGAAGGATTATGGAGTCATTTAATCAAACATTCATTCAGCAAAACATTTCCTGAGCACCTACTAAATGCCAGACACTATGCAAGGTACTGGAGATACAAAAATGAACAAATGGAATCCTGTCCCCAAATTACTTATATGGTGATTGGCAGTTGGGGCAGGGGGTAGTTGAGGTAACCAAGGGGAGTGCAGTGTGGTAGTCTGAGTAGGTAGCCACGCAGTACCTGGCTGTGACCCACTGCAGCTGTCTTTCCTACCAGGTGGTGGCAAGACTTCCTGCTGTGCCTGCATGTGGCCTCAGCTTTCTTCTTGAAACAGCTACCAGACAATCACTACCCATCAGTCAGGCTTGGCACAGAAAAATAGAATGTATTTGCTTTCCAGGTAACAAGGGTTATAATAACACTACACACATTTGCTGTGGGAATTCAGAGTGCTTTCTCGTGGAGTTTCGTTGTATTAGTCTCTTCTCACACTGCTAATAAAGGCATGCCCGAGACTGGGTAATTTATAAAAGAAAAAGGTTTAATTGATTCACAGTTCCAAATGGCTGGGGAGGCCTTACAATCATGATGGAATGTGAATGAGGAGCAAAGTCACATCCTACATGGCAGCAGGCAAGAGAGAACATGTTGAGGGGAATTCCCCTTTATAAAACCATCAGCTCTCATAGGACTTATTCACTATCAGGAGAACAGCATGGGGAAAAACCCACCCCCGTGATTCAATTACCTCCCAGCAGGTCCCTCCCAAAACACATGGGGATTATCACAATTCAAGGGGAGATGTGGGTGGGGACACAGAGCCAAATCATATCATTGGGTAAGGAGTCACAGGTGGATGACCAATTAACTGGACCCAATTGATGGACAGATTTCTGTAGGTCAGAAACTTCCACGTCCCCTTTCACTTCCTGTGCTGTTGCTGCTTTACTTACAGCTTGGAGAGAAGGTCACAGTTCCTGGGAAACACAACTTCCTTTTGGTAACCGTGGACTCAGCTCACGAGTTCCCAGATAGGGGCCCCAGGGGGAGTAACAGGCCCCTGGGAGGATAGGGCCTCCAGGTGTGAAAATGGAGATGGGCCAGCCTTTTGGAGGAAGTCCAGGTCATTGGCCCAGCCTCTGGGTTTTCTTTGGCTGAAAGAAGAAGTTGCAGCCTCTTTGAGCGGCTGGTGCCAGGCAGGCCAGGCACATGAGCTCATGGTGTTCCATGAGTCCTGGCGCTAGAGACTGGGGTGGAAGGAGGTGGATGGCTGGGGTGGCTGCAATGGTTCCAGGTTTGCAGCACACAGGGCACCAGGCCAAAGAGACAGGAAATATTCTGGGCTTTCAGACATTGTGTCATATGATTGTTTATTTGGGAAGAAGAAGCCACCCAGGGAGCACTGGTGCCCATCACCACTTCTTGAGAGAGAAATTCATCGGGAGCATGTGCCACCCTACTCACTCACACATGCCTATGGTACAGACACACATAGGAGCACATGTCCTCATCCCCTGCCCCACTGCCCCTCCACTCCTTGCACACAGATGAGGCAAGCTCATCATACTCCAAGAGGAGCAACATAGCTCCAGAGCCCTGCTCTCTACAACTCCGCCAGGTGCTGCAATGGGGACCTAGCTCCCCTATCGCTCTTGGGCAAGTCACTGAGTTCCAGAACCTCAGTTTCTCCATCTGTAAAATGAACCTTCCATATGAGGAACCAACTTTCCATATGAGGAACCAGATGGAGAAGAGCTGGAGGAACAGAATAACATCTGCAGCCACATGATGAGAAATTTCTGTCCTCCTAACAACAACTCGGGCATGAGAGTTAGTCACCCCAGGTTCCTTCCTTCCACTCCATACTCAGTCGTTCTCTGAGGCCTGCTGACCCCCTCCTCCAGGTCTCTAGCAATCATCACCTCCTCTCTGGCCCCACTGCCACCATCCTGAGTCAGACTCAAGGTGCTTTCACCTGAGCCACTGCAGTGGCCTTCTCACATCTCTCTGCCTCGTGCACCCAGCTCCCATCTGCTGTCAAACTGCCAGTGCTGTCATCAGCAGAATGGTTGCCTCTGGTTGGATGCTTTCACTTCCCAAACCCCTCAGGTCTCCTCCTTGCCTACAGATTGAAACTCTAAATGTTCAAATTCCTCTTGGATCTGAACTCACCTACTTTTCCGGTTGTATTTCCTATTTCCCTACATGCTATCACCACACTAGGTCACCATTTCCTGTACTAACTTTGCAAATCCTTACCTTTGTTCTATTTCTTTATTCCAAGATGTGCTTTTGTTCAATATTCATCACATCTACATCACAATTCAGAAAAACAGAGCAAGTTCCTTACCTCAAGCAATACTCTACATAAATTACAGGTTAATTCCAGATTTAAATGTGGAAAAACAGATGAAATCACAAATACGTTGGAAGAAAATGTGGGTGAGTATTAACATACCTAGGGGCGAGGTCTAATATGACACCAGTCATAGATTGGGTCACATCTCCACCAAGCTTCAAGAGACGAATAGCAACAGGAGTCTTCACTCTGTCACCCAGGCTGGAGTGCAGTGGGACGATCTTGGCTCATGGAAACCTCTGCCTCTCAGGTTCAAGCGATTCTCCTGCTGTAGCCTCAGGAAAAGATGGGATTACAGGCACATGCCAGTATGCCTGGCTAATTTTTGTGTTTTTAGTAGAGACAAGGTTTCACCATGTTGCCCAGGCTGGTCTCAAACTCCTGACCTCAGGTGATCTGCCCACCTCGGCTTCCCAAAGTGCGGGGATTACAGGTGTGAGCCACCACACCCGGCCAGAAGTTAATTCTCTTAACCTGAAATACTTATGTATTATTAGAAATTTATAGAGATGACACATTAGTTGTGTAATTTAGAATATTAGAGACATCAATAAGAACAAAACATAAAAGGTAATGGCAAAATGGTAAAAATAGTTGTAATTTATGTAACAGTTATAGGGTTAATATCCTCACTATGTGAAGAGCTCTTACAAATAAGAAAAAAGAAGAACAACCCATTAGGAAATGGGCACAAGCCAGCAATTACAAAAAAAAAAAAAAGAAATATTAATGGCCAGAAAGCTTATTAAAAATATCAGGCTCATTAATGATTTTAAAATGTGAATTAAGACAAGAAGTTTGTCAAAGACATCTGCCAACATTTGGCTGTCACCCATACCCTAAATAGACTCTATGTCACTGGTCAGGCTGTCTTCTGGGGGTGGCAGTGGCTATTTCCTCTGATGACTTTTGAGACCACTGTTCCACAACACCTATGAGTCTTTCTCTTCAATGTCCTCTTTTGCCTTCAGCTGATGTGGTGCTGGCATGTTTTTCCAGGTCAGTCTTATACCATGCTGGACCAAGGATGGACATTCCTTCTCACTGTACCCATGGTCTCCTGGCCCATCCTTCTCATTGAGTCTGTAGAAAGCAGGGTGTATTCATTTCCTAGGGCTGCTACAACAAATCACTACCCACTTGGTGTCTAAACAGAACAAAGCTTTGTTCTCTCACAATCTTGGAGGCCAAAAGTTCAAATTCAAGGTGTCAGCAGAACCAATTCCTTCTGGAGGCTCTGAGTGAGAATCTGTTTCATGCTTTTGTTCCAGCTTTTGTTGGTTGCCAGCAATCCTTGGTGATCCTTGGTGTATAGATGTATCACTCCAATAGCTGCCTCTGTCTTCACATGGCATGTCCCCTGTGTGTCTCTGTGTTTCCACATTTTCTTCTCCTTATAAGAATACCACTGTTTGGATGTAGGCATACCACCCCCATCCTGCATAACCTTATCTTAACTTGATACATCTATAAAGACCAAATATTTCCAAATAAGTTCATATTCACAGGTTGCAGGTGGATATGAGTTTTGGGAAAACACTCTTCAACCCAGTACATAGGGGTCTTGGTCAACATGAAAAGAGACCACATTCTGGAAATACAGTGATTATAGCCTAAAGAGCTCAAGAGAAGACATAGGTAGAAGATATGTGGTTTTATATTATTCTACATCATTCCAAATGATAAATTTAACATGAACAGAGGTTAAACCATTGGTAACCTCTTCCTGAATACTCTGGCTAAGACTTGAATTTGAAGTCCTCATCTGCAAAGCACAGTCACCTTTGAGAGTCATCAGAAGCCAGTATTCGTGGACTGCTGAATGTATGATGCAGCATCATGAATAATTGGTAGTTGGGAACTGCAGAGGCAAGGAAAGCTATATTGTTTCAATACAAACAGGTTCTAAAGAGCCATGACATTATGAATAATAAAAGTGTTACTACTTTTTCTCAAGGTAGGAGACAGGAAGTTACTGAAGAATAGTGCATTTGACAATACTAAACATGAAAAAAAAAAAAGGAAAAATGGGTTCTGAACTAGAACAGAAAGAGAAAGTGCCTGGACATTATAAAGAATCTTTACTGGTTGGGCATGATGGCTCACGCCTGTAATCCCAGCACTTCGGGAGGCTGAGGCGGGTGGATCACCTGAGGTCAGGAGTTTGAGACCAGCCTGGGCAACATGATGAAACCCCGTCTCTACTAAAAATACAAGAATTAGCTAGGCATGGTGGCACATGCCTGTAATCCCAGCTATTTGGGGGGCAGAGGCAGGAGAATTGCTTGAACACAGGAGGTGGAGGTTGCAGTGAGTCAAGATCGCACCATTGCACTCCAGCCTGGGAGACAGAGTGAGACTCTGTCTAAAAAAAAAAAAAAAACATTTACTACAAACTGGTGGTGTTAACATAAGTACATATGTAAATACGTATATTCTACTCATTATTCTTAATCTTCACTGTTAAATCATGATACTTCACATGAGTCATGAATTTCATGACACATTTTAAAATCAAATTTTTATATAGGCAGGTACTCTGTAACAAATATTTTCCTGGTTCCCTGTACATCCTGAATAAAAGCAGCCCTCTTCTCCTTCCACACAACCTCTGAGTGCGGCCAGGCCTCTCTGCTGAAAGTTTAATCACATCCTCACCCTTGCACAGCTCTGACTAGGTGCTTGGCTGACCACGGGCAACCTCACTGGGTCCCTAGCTCAGTGATTCTCATTTCTTATTCTCACAAGAGGAGGGGAGAGAGGCAATTAGACAATATAAATTCAGGGGAAGGAAGATGAAGGCAAGGAACTAACACAATTGCATTTTGTAGAAGTTGAGGTAATTAGCAAATTGTTTATCTGATCCTCATAGTTTTAGACTGAATTTTCTCCATCTCTGAGAATTGTCTTTGGAAGGAGTGTGTTGAAGTGTACACGTGTAGACACTTGGTTCAACAATTACTTGCTGAATATTTGGAAGAATACATAGGCATACCTATAACTCAGACTGCTAGGGAAGTCTTGAAGGGGGCTGGACTTACCTGTAGACCCAACCTTCCCTGGCTGGTTTAGCTGTTCAGCTACACTGGGGATGCCAATGGTCACCATTAACATTGGTGTTGGTGACCAGCCAACTTCCCCAGAGTGTTTCTTTAGGTGGCTAGATGACTGAGGCTTGGGAAAAGCAAGTTTGAAGGAGGAAGGAGCGAGATCCCAGGGAAGTCCTTTCCTGAGATTTGGGGTTGGTTCTCCTGTGGAGAGTCATGTCAAAAGGTAGATGAATTGCCTTTGAGGCAAGAAGGTGTCCTGAAAGCTGGGGAGCCAGGTTAGAAGCAGGGGTGTACCATCAAGTAATCCTGTATGGAGAGTTGAACCCCTGGTTGCTCTTCTCTGGAATATGAGGGAAGTCATATCTCATGCACAGCTTCAAGTTGTCCAGTGTTACATTCTAATTCCCTTGAGTTACTCCAAACTCTTTGTGAAATCTGTTAACTAGTAGAGCCTTTGTAGGCCCTGGTGTGGCAAACAAAAGAACAGGTGTATAGAAGAGGCATAGCCTGTCCCCACCAACTTCTTCATGGGGGCTGTTGGGAATGCAGCATTTTCTCAAGGGAGATGGTAACTAGAGTCTGGGGTGAGGAGCCAAAGGGTGAGGTGGGTTATGGCTGAACTAGGGACAACAGGATCACGCTGGACACTGAGGAGGAACTTCAGGAGGAACAGAAAGTAGAACTCCCATATCCTTGGTATTTTCTAGGGGAAGCTCGCCCCTGGAAGGGAATGGTGGTTGTATGGTTGGATTACACATATACATTTAAAAACAAAACAGTGATTACTGTTGGCTATAGCTGGTGAGTGATTACAAGTGAGTTTTGATTTTCCTATATTTTCTTTGGCCCTTTTAAAGAAAAAATTACTCTGACACTTGTTAAAATGGTAGGGAAATGGTAGACTTTATTCAAGACTACTGCAATAGGAGTGTTGCAATCGGTTGGGCAGACTGGGCTCAACAAGGGGAAGTGGGGATTTATAGCCAAGGAACAGAGTAAGGGGGTCGATAGGTGGAAAATTACTAAGACAAGATATTAAGGGTGGGTGCATTCTTGCTAGACTAACCTAACAGGATTCTTGCTAAAGGCAGGCTAGGGTGATCGGAGATCAAGGGTAAGGGGGGGTTCTCACTAAACTGAAGGATTCTTTCTACAACGGGACTCAGCTGGCTGATGAGAGGGCCAAAGGGTGAGAGCCCAGTGGAAATAAAGGCTCAAAGGAGCCTGCCTCAAGTGTGGTCAAGGAGAAAGTCTTTGTCATCCCATATGGGCTATAAATGTATGACCACTAAAATGAGAAACAAAAATTAGTAAAATAAAAAATACTCTCCCAAGAGATATGATAAATGAATGCAATATACCATCCCGAATTGAACCCTGACTAGAATTTACTTACTTTCATTTTTGCTGTTAGTGAGACAGTTGGTGAAATCTAAATATAGTTCAGACTAGATAATAGTGTTGTATTGATGGTAAGATCTGGATTTTGATTATTATGTAAGAATGTTCTCATTGTTAAAAAACATTCACTGAAGAATTTATCAGTAAAGGAACATCGTATCTTCAGTCTATGCTCAAACAGTTTAGAAAAAAAGAATATGCATATACAAAGAAATGGTAGGGTAAAACAAACATGGGCAAATGTTGGCATATGGAGATTCTGGGTGAAGATATATGACAATTCTTTATATCATCTTTGTAACTTTTCTGTAAATCTGAAATTATTTCAAAATAAAAATTAAAAAACAAACTAAGGAAAAATAAAAACAAATCATGCAAACTTAGGGACTGAGTCCAATGCTACCTTTTCCAGGAAGGCACTTCACCCTGTCTGCCTTATGGTAAGGTAATACACACTATGATTCCCTTGAATTTCTCTTTCGCTCGGATTTACTCAAAGCCTCTTCCCTCTTTCTCCTCTAGAGGCAGCATCACAGGGGAGGATGCTCGTGAACTTCTGAACTCACAAACCTGGATCCAAATGCTGCCCCTGCCACTACCCAGCGATGGGAACATGGTCATTATCACCACTATTGATATCATATTTTTCATCTATACAATGGTTACAACAAAATACATTGCATACAGTTGTCATGAGAAACATATAGCAATGCATACCATAAGTTGTGATCTAGAAAGAGCTCTGTAAATGTTAATTCCCCTTTTTTCTTGAATCAGTCTTTCAACATCCTCAGGAAACAGGTAAAAGTTTGATCCCAATTCTCAGATAATTTCTTTAGAGTTTAATCACCATAACTAATATTGACAATTTACAATGTACTGTACAGTGCTTGATACACAGTAACCCCTTAGTGAATATTCATGGGGCAACACTTGCCCTCACCTTTTCTCACCTGACCATTCCAGCATCTCTGTGGCATAGAAAGGGGCCTACTATTATCTCCTTTTTTACAGGTTTGGAAATGGAGACTCTAGAGAGTTGAATGACATGCTTTTTTTTTCTAGGATACGTGGCTGATAACTGGTAAAGTTTGGCAGTAAATTCTATTAATTATTGCAAAGCAGTTTACCATTGCACTTACATCCAAACTAGTACATTGCAAATAAATCTTACATCACTCACTGGATCTCCATGTTTAATCTATTCCATGAGCTAAAGCTATGGAACATCTACTTTGAGCCAGAGAAGAGAGGAGAAACTTCCTGATTTAGAGTCACATTTATATTAGAGTCTATTTATATTAGAGTCTATTTACTGTTTACTAGACTCTTTACTCTTAGAGTCTAATTTACTGCCCACATCTTTCTTTTCTCAAGCTAAATGCCCTTTTTATGGCTGTAGCTGTGCTCACCCCCAGAACTACATTTCTGTCTCCTGTAGGTGTCTGGGCATTTGCAGGGCTGGGATCCTCTAGGTGCTCTCTAAATGCATCCGCATGCTTGGCATGAGGCGCAGCCACACTTATGACTTAGAAGCCGGACCATATCAGCTGGGCCAGCAGCATTCCAAGTAACTGAAGATCCTTTAATGAAAGGAAGCAAGACAGGCAACTTAATTTAACAGAAAAACAGACAAACCTAATTTGGGAGGGCAGTGGCTGCCAGAGCTGCTGAAAGCGAGATATATTATTTTGCCACTCTGGAAGCTTTAGCAACTTGGAAATCTGATATCCCGAGCCTGAACATACCTTAGTTTCCACGATAGACTATCCTAGACTTACATATGCATTTGAATAGTTTGGATAAGATGGCTGTCCAAACTGTTCATTTAGTGACATTTACTTAGTAGGAAAAATCAGATCTCTTTGGCAAATTAAACGTGACGTAATTGTACCCAAACCCTACGTTTCAGATCCCTCTATTCATATCTAGTTTTCCACGGTTGCATCCTATTCCAGAGCCCGTTTTCCCTTGTTTTCAATACTCCCAACGTACTATCTTGCAATGTGCGTTTATTACACGAATGAATGAAATGGTTTAAAAAATTCCCAATGAGTGATATTAGGAAGAGGCACCAAGGGTTCACAAATTTATTTTTGTGAATTCTGTAAAAAATGTCATCCAGTGTCTTCAGCATTAAAGGACATTACCCCACAGCAGCAGCCCCACTGCCCATTTATTAATTTGTAGCCAGAATGGGGACTAGGCGGCCGGGATTCTCCATCTCGCCGCTCCTGGGTGCCAGGTGCGGCTCAGATAAGCGCAGCTGGGTAGGAGTTTAAGGACGGCAAACTTTCCCGCTTCTGAGGGAGGAGCCCGGGAGACGACCCGCTGACGTGCGAGGATGCAGCCTCCGGATGTAGTACCAGGGAGGGCGAGGGTTCCTATGTCTGTCTGGAGCGCAGAGGGGTGCACTGCAAAAAGGTAGGAGGCAAAGCCAGCTCGAGTTTGCCCCGGTCCGTAGCTGGAGGGAACATCTACCCAAGTGTCGCCTCGCCCGAGAACGCTCATGCCCTCTCCAGGGCCGAGACCCCTCCTTCTCCCCTCGCACAGGCCCTTCGTGGCTTCCAACACCGCTGAGCGCTCGGGATACCAGTAACATTCTCCGGCCAGGACGGACTTCGAGGGGGCGGGGCCCGGCAGGACGGGGCGGAGACAAGCCCTCCCCGGGCCCGCCCCTTGGAAATGCTGCGCGGTGATTGGACGCTTCGGAAGGCCGCCCTCCGGGCCGACCCGGGGAATGACTGGCAGTCAGCGGTTGCTCCCCGGCGAGCCGGGTGCGGAGTGCGAAGCCCAAGGCCCAGAGGGGTGGGGACTTCGGGCGGCAGCGCCGCCAGGTGGGATTGCCCGCTGGGATTCGGCGCCCCGGAGCGCGGCAAGCTTAAGTTTTCTGGTGCCGGCGAGGCGTCTTGCTGCGCTCGCTGTAGTGCCGGGAGCATTTGGGAAACTAACTTCTCGCCCCCACTCCCTGCTCCCGACTTTCGGGTAGAAAAGCAGTTGCCGAGTTGTTTTATTTCCTCCCCCATCGGACTCTGTAAAAATAGCCGTGCGCTGGGGCGGCAGAGCCCATCTCTGCCGCACCGCTGCCCCGGGTGGGGTGTGGACCTAAAAATACCCCGCGGTCCCGACCCTGCGCTGGGGGTGCGGGCGGGTCCGGCCAGGCCGCAGAGGGCGTCTGGAGACCGGAGAAACGGTGGCCGCCTGGCCCCCTTGCCTCGGCCGGGGCTGTCCCTTTAAATCCTGGAGGAGGGAGAGAGAAAAAAGGAAAGAAAGAGAAAAGACGCGGAGCCCCGAGCGGCTGGTGGCGGTGTCCGGCCCCCTCACTCCGCCTCCGCGCCGGGTCCTGACTCCCGCCCGCCT
>NW_012120099.1:101714-117650 GCF_000951035.1 Colobus angolensis palliatus | reverse complement strand
GGCCTGTCGGCAGCCACAGGTGGTTTCTGCCAAAAGTTTTACCGCACTTCTGCCTGGAAGGCGCGGGAGCGTTTTGGTGAGTGACGTTTTCCTGGGACTTTGGCAGCCGCACTTTGCGCTGTCTTTTCTTGAAAATTGGAAAATGAGCTGGAAAGGCTGCGATCCCGCACCTCGCGATGAGATCTGAGCACCGAGTACGGTCCTTGCCCGAAGTCTCGCTCATGTGGGACTCAAAGATCCTTGCTGCTGTCAAATCGGGAAGCTGGGGGAAATTGGCGCACGCACACAGTTCCTCCAAGCCTCAGACAAGTAAAGCCGAGCCTGACCCGGTACCTGTCGCCGTGCGGGGTAGTGCGAGGTCTGTTTCCAGCGACACGCACAGGAACTGCGTACATCTTCGCTCAAGGTGTGCATGTCTCCTGCTCCGTTGAAAGCGAATTGTCTCTGGTCACTGTGCTGCTTTGTTTTTCCAGTTGCTTGTCTGGTTTTACTAGGATGAAGGCCAGGAGGAGCCAAAGAAAATCGAAGCGGCAGCTCCCGTTATCTTTGCAATCTGCAAAACTGTGGAGTCTGGTACCCAACCTTCCGCAGCGCGGGCGCAAGGCCGAGGGGAGCTGGGGGTGGGTGGGGTGCGCTGCCTGTATTGGAAGCCTCGCCGGACCATGCGCAAGGCTAGAGCCGGAGTTTCTGGTGCTTCTAGGACAGAAAGAGGAGTGGGAGTGGTAAGGGAAGACCCCTTAAAGGAGGAAGATATACTGTGCCCAGTACTGAGAGGGAGGCTCCGAGAAGTCCGGTGGCTTGGCCCTGTTCCTCGTTGGCGGGGTTGAGAAATCCAGGGCAGCGAGGTAGAAACACCTCCGTAGGTCGTCCTGGGCTGAAAGAAATCATTATTCCCAGAGCGGGGCCGATACCCGGGTGTTGACTAGGTACAAAACTGCGTGAGAGGTGGAAACTCTCAGTCCTTCATTCTCCTTGGTCCGGGGTCTCCCGCTCCCTGCCCCCTGCCCCCACAAGTACATGAGCAAAAAGCATGCTCTTTGCTTTATAGAAGATCACAGGATTTTGAAGTTAAAAGAGACCCTAGAGATATCAGGAGTACTCATTTTACAGATGAGCAAACTCAGACCCAAGGAAGGAAAGTGACCTGCTACAGTGGCTAGAGGCCCAGCGAGACTAGAAATGACATCAGCCTTCCAGGCAAGGGTGGAGAGACTTCCCTGGGCAAGGCCTGGTAGGGCTTGAGATCAGAAATGCCACCCCCACACCCCAAGCCCATCATGGCCTCTTTATCTGGTACTTTCTAAATCCATGCTTGACAGCAAATGTGGTATATTTCCTGTCCCCTGTCCTTGGCTTAAAAAAAGCAGGACCGTCACTGCAAAGTCCAGTCTGACACTATCCCAACTTTTCCTGCACCCTCATTATCCCAAATTCCTCAAGCTCCTTTTGTAACATAATGCAGCTTGATTAGCCAAGAAGAATTTGCAGCTTTTTTTCACTGAAGCACCCACTTTCCATAGGATGCCAGAACGCTGTTTTCCTAGTAATTAGATTTTACAGATATTTTTGAAAGGGAGCCCAATTTTGGATCAATTACACTTGGACACAAATGCTGCGCTGTTGTGGATACCAAATGAGAAAGATGAGCAATTATCTGGGGGTGCTGGAATAAATGTTGTTGTGAGTATTTGACACAGCCATTAAACATCAATGAGTGGGTTTTCAGTAAATGTTTTTTACTCTGTATTTTATTGAGCAAACAAAGTGTCTAAATTAAAAAGAGCTACGAGTTGGCCACTTTGATTTTAGCCACTTATTTTGTACCAGTGTGTATGAGGAGGAAGGAATTGAATGATAAACAGAGTGATTGTTATGTGAACGGTTTCCTCCCAAACCATAATACTCTAGGGCGATGCTAGATTTCAGTCTATAATGTCATATACAGTCCAGTAGAATTTTATTAAAATAAGCTGGATGCAATATGTGTCAATCTGTATTAGTCAGAAGTGACTTGCAAGAGAGAATATTTTGTAAGTTTGATTGCTTTCAAGGACACAGAGTATCAAGAATTCAAGACTAGTGCAGAGTTGCCGGGTATAATTCTTCTGCTCTCAGGAACAGATAAGAATCAGTGCCCGCTACTCCATATCTACTGTGTTTAGCAGTCCTACAGAAGAAATCAAGATCTGATATGCTGATGATAATACGGTGTTACGATGCCTTTCACTTTTATTGCATGCTAATCTCATCAGCATTCCCACGAGATAGTTCAGCTATTTATTCAAATTACAGAGGGAGAAACTGAGGCAGAGAGACAGGGAGAGTATTATTCCTATAACTTTTCCCACTGAATTAACATTCTCAGCACGCAGCTTGGGGTTCCTGGGCTGACCAGGTATAAGAGACCCCCTAGTAATATTACTGGCCTCTAACCCCTCTCCAGCAGAGTCGATGTGAAGGGGTTATGAAGGAGTGGTGGGGTTGTAGTTACAGTTCACTGGGGGCTGTCACCGGGGCATTTTTGTTCCCTGCCCCCGCCAAGGGTGGGCAGTTGTCCTCCCTCTCATAGCAGGCTGTGGGAACTTGGGCGCGGAAGGACCAGCTGGCTGAGGCTGGGGCGGGGGTGTGGGATCTGTGCCTGTGTAGGGCTGAAGGAGTCCAGGCTATTTATAACCCCTCCTCCCCTCCTGGGAAGAAGAGATTCAAGGGTCTGGAACCATCCACAGCACTGACTTCTCCCCGGGATGGCTGTGTCCCACTGGAAGAAAACCTGTCAACTAACCACACGGAGGGTACTGGAGTGAACCCCGGCCTGTGTGCAGCATGCTGCAGGGCTTCTTGGAGTGCCAGCTGCCCTGGGGGAATTTAGGACACAGGGATTTTCCACATTTGATCTTATCCAAAAGGCTAAGAAACGATGGGTTACAAGAATTTTCTAGAGCCACTGTGTGTACTTTTTGTCAGATGCTACTCCCATTTGCACAAAGTGAGGCACGCCCCAGAAATCTCACAGGACAGCTGTCAACAACTCATTAATGTGAGGATAATTGGCTTTTCTAAATAATGACAACAATGATTCTTATGCAGGAGATTTTGAAAGTGGCAAATTAGATGTGGTTCCCTCTGACTCCAAGCTGAGTCATTTCTGTGTGGGGCTGGTCAAGGAGGTTTCAGGCATGCATTCAAAACTCTTTGCTTCCTCCCCTGACTCTGCCCCAAATAGGTCCCCAATGGCCCCTCACCCACCCACTCCTCAAACCAACACCAAAGTCCTCCCTCCTTTGTCTGGAATAAATAGTACCTGCCATGCCATCAGTTACAACTTCATTCCTGAGGCCGAACAGATTTTTTCCCTGGGTTGGTGGAGGGAGGAATGGGGGTGGGGTGGGGTGGAGGAAGCTGGCAAGGCACTGAGCTTATCTTTCTGTTTAACCCTTTGGTGTGAATTGATCCACCCATCAGAACTGTCTCAGGGGCTCACAGCAGGTTTTACCAGGGGAAGACTTCAGTAGGAGGCTGTGGATAGAGAGATCGGGGCTGGACAGCTGTGGCTTTGCGTGGCACCTGGCCAGCTTTTCACAGGCCTCACATGCTGGAGCTTTTGAGGGCAGGGCTGGCATGTTGCTTGTCTTCATGTCCTCAGCATCAGCAAGGGCTGGACATGAAAAACGTTTCCTGAATGAATGCTGCGGGCTGGGCATGGGTGGATGGGTGGACAGCAGTTGAATTTGCATCTTATTTGCTTTACTCCGTGGCACTGTGAAGGGGGGTGTTGGGAAGGCAAAGTCATAGAAGTAGATAAGAATAGATGGGGTTCCCATAGGCATTGTGAGAACCCTGGGGCCAAGCTGACTGGCCCCTCCATACCTCTAACCCCAATGGATATTGAGAACATCCATTCATCAATTCAACAGGTAGTGATGAAGTCCTTCTCTGTAGGCTCTCATGGCACAATCCAGTGTCACAGAGCAGGCAAAGTGAGTTTCCTTCAGTAAGGCAGACCAGGCCACTCCCTTGTGTAACCAACTGTGGGCATGCGGGATCTGGTCCCTGCCTGTGTCTCTGACTTCCCCTTCACTCCCTGTGCCCACCCTTCTGCCTCCTTTTTTTTTTTTTTTTTTTTTTTTTGAGATGGAGTCTTGCTCTGTCGCCCGGGCTGGAGTGCAGTGGCCGGATCTCAGCTCACTGCAAGCTCCGCCTCCCGGGTTTACACCATTCTCCTGCCTCAGCCTCCCAAGTAGCTGGGACTACAGGCGCCCGCCACCTCGCCTGGCTAGTTTTTTGTATTTTTTAGTAGAGACGGGGTTTCACTGTGTTAGCCAGGATGGTCTCGATCTCCTGACCTCGTGATCCGCCCATCTCGGCCTCCCAAAGTGCTGGGATTACAGGCTTGAGCCACTGCGCCCGGCCTCCTTTTTGTTTCTTAAACACATTGAGCTCATGTGTTTCTGGCTTGCCTGTTCTCTTTGTCTGGAATGTTCTTCCTTCAGATCTTCCCATAACTGGCTTCTCACTGACACATCACCTGGACTATATTCTTTTTTTTTTTTTTTTTTTTTTGAGACAGAGTCTCTCGCTCTTGTCACCCAGGCTGATGTGCAGCAGCATGATCTTGGCTCACTGCAACCACTGCCACCTGGGTTCAAGTAGTTCTGCCTCAGCTTCCTGAGTAGCTGGGACTACAAGTGGCCTCCGCCACGGCTGGTTAATTTTTGTACTTTTAGTAGAGATAGGGTTTTACCGTGTTGGTCAGTCTGGTCTCAAACTCCTGACCTCAGGTGATCTGCCCACCTTGACTTCCCAAAGTGCTGGGATTACAAGCATCAGCCACTGCGCCTTGCCAATCTTTTTTTTTCTTCTTTTCTTTTTTAAAGGCTTAACATTATTTTTTATTTGACAGTGCTTCCCATATAATTTAACATACCAAATAGGCCTGTTTATTATCTCTCTTTTGGATGCTTCAAGGGCCCTTTTTATTTTAATTTTTTTATTTCATAGCTTTTTGGGGAACAGGTGGTATTTGGTTCATGAATAAGTTCTGTAGTGGTGCCTACTGAGATTTTGGTACACCCATCACCTGAGCAGCATACACTGTACCCAATGTGCAGTCTTTTATTGGATATAATCTTGATTCTCCTTTTGTTTCTTGTCTGTCTTCCCCCATCAGAGTGTAAGCTCCCTGAGGACAGGGACCTTGTCTGTTTTGCAATCTGTTGTCTCCTCCTGGGCTATAACTAGGCATATTCATTTACCAGCTATGTTCTCAGACAGCAGAATAGTGCCTAGCACACAGCAGTGTCTAAGTACATAGTTGGTAAATGAATATGCCAGTTAGTGCTGTTGGGGTATATGATGTTGAGTCAGCCCAAGGCCCTGCCTTCTGGATCTCTTCAGCCTAGAGGCAGAAATGAAGCTTGTTCATATACACTCTCATGTAGGCAGGGAGGGAAGGTAACATTCAAGAGGTATAGCCCAGGAGGGCCATTGTCAAGAGATGTTAGCCCTGATTTGACAAGGGTGGTTGGCTTAGTTAGATGGAGTCTTCTTTCAGATGTTCTGTTGGGAGTCTGGAAGCTCTGGCAGCTGACTCACCTCCGGGACTGGAGTTCCTCTAGCTTGACTGGCTACCACCTCTCTGTTTATTTACTTCTTTGGTGGGCAAGAGCTCCAAGCATAATGCCATCCTTGGAGAGTCAGGAATGTTGTGTTTTTCCACCCGCTTCATCATTGGCAGCCTCCTCAGAACAGCTGTGGACAGCTGTCTGCCAGCGTGGATGCAGGGAGGGTTTCTCTTCGGGGCCAGGGGCACACTCAGCCCTGCAGGAGCAGGGAATTCATTGGTGGTTCACACCCTACTGATTTCCAAACCCCACTGAACTTGTGCCTGTAAAAACAGATTCATGAGGAAATTAAAAAACTATTAGCATTTAGTTTACTGCTCATTTTCTGATTATGAAAGCAGTAAGACTTATAATAGAAAATTTGGAAAATATGGAAAAGAATAAAATCAAAACAAAACCCTTCTACAACACCCACATTTTGGTGTATTTCCTTCCAGTCTTTTTTTTTCTGGAACCACCAACACACACACATATACACATAAGCACACACATAAAACATAATTGGGAAAAACATTGTTTTCCAAAACTGTTAAAATCCATGCCATCTTTTACCAAACAGAAAACTTCCTTTCTCTTGAGAGCCTGATACTCACATTGATACTCACACTGATACTTAGAAGAAAATGTCAAGTCTCTTCATTAAAGATTTTAGCAGGCTTTGCTTCTGTACTTTGCATAATTAAAACAGTTGTCCTTCCCCGCTTCCAATACATTGTGGATGTGCTTAGAAACATGCCTCTCATGCTCACCTGTCTCCGTCAGTGTGTTAAGGAGTATGGGTATATGATGTTGCAAGTTATCCCCTTACTGAGCATTTGATCACATTACTAAGTCATTGTGTTCCTTAGAAAGGCACTTGTAATGGATGTGTAGTATTCCTTAAAGTAATGTACCATACCTTATTTAACCATGACAAGAAAAGAATCAATCCCCATTAACTAATCTTTTTTTTTTTTTTTTTTACCTAAAACTAAAAGAGCAGGAGGAACTCAAGAAATATGAACCCGCATCATTGGATTCATGTGTTTAGGGCATCACTGTTTGGGGGATGTCTTCACTCCTCCAGGAGCCCTAGGACTTTGTTTCCTGCATTGCTCTGTTCCCAGGGCCTACAAGAGTGTCCGGCACACAGTAGGAGTCAGGAACTATTTTGCTCAATGAATAAAATATAGAATTCTTCCTGTGGGAGATGAGACCCTTGTTAAGTTCACAGAGGTCAAGGTTTCTTGTGAAGTGTGTGTTCTGGGGCCTTGGGGGCTTGAAGGATGGAAGCATCATTGCATCCTGGGAACAAGAGCATGAATTGGCATGATGGGATGGTCAACTGTGAAAGGGTTCTCTGACTTAAGAATTTTGATGGGCTTTTGGAGGAGGTGAGGCTTGGATGAAATCTTGATTTAGTGGGGTAGGAGCACTTAACTCCTTGGAGACAAACAGGAGGGACCCAAGCAGGAGGGTGGCATGGGTGGAGCCTCACAGAGTCAAGACTGGGACCAGGCGGTGCAGCCTAAGCCAAGGAATGGCAAGAGATGGGGACTCTTCAAACTGGAACCTCCTCAGTGCTCAGAACCTAGTCCCAGGGAAGGATGGGTCCTTGGGGGTTCTGAGGCCCTGACCTGCCTCCAGGCAGGTACCATCACCATACTGCAGATGGGGAAAGTGAGGCTCTAGAAGTTGAGGAATGATGAGGAGCATAGGTTTTGGGATTGATGAGACCTAAGTCCCATAGCTTGGTGGCTTTCCTGCATCACTTTGGGCACATCACATAAGCTCTCTGAGCATCGGTTTCCTCACCTATGCATTGGTGATAATACCAATTTGATAGGGTGGCTGGGAAAATGGGATAAGATAACACATACAGAGCACTTAAAATAGCTCTCAACGAAGAGTGAGGGGAGCCACTATTACTTATGTTTTGTAAATTTCTATTCCTAACATGAAGGGAGAGATGAGAAAAGACAGGATCGATGCCAAAAAATGAAAAACAGTTAAGGCTTTGTTGTCTTGCTTCTCTCCCCAAGCGACTACCCTATCTCAGGGAATAAAATCCCAGCCTACAGGAATTCGGACTCTTGGGTGTCATGAGCTCACATGCAGGTAGAATTAGCACTACTTGAGGGGTGCTAGGATCCCTCCCTCCTTCCCTACCTCGAACGGAAGGAGAGATGCGCTTATTAAAATCATGCTGTGGCTTCAGGAGCTGAATCCAGATGTCACTGCTGGGGGCACACTCCTTACTTAATTAGCACCTGGGCATGGATTGGTCTTTGTAGTGGATAATGTCTGGCCACACAAAGATGGAACACAGGCCAGGTCAGTTCTGCTGACTGGGAGCTGGCTGAGTAAGTAGCATATGACCTGGAGCAGCGCAGCCTAATAGAAATATAGCAAGAATTATCTATGTAACTTTAAGTTTCCTAGTAGCCACCTTTTTAAAAAGTAAAAAGAAGTAGGTAAAATTAACTTTAATCGTGTATTTTATTTAACCCAATATATCCAAGATATTATCATTTCAATATCTAACACTAGTCATACTTCAAGTGCTTAGTAGCCCCACAGGGCTAGTGGCTGCCTACCAGACAATGCAGTGAGCCCAGGACACAGGTTGCAGGGGCCACCCTAGGGGAGGCTGTGGCTACAGGGATACTCTGCATTGGAAGGCGGAGCAGCAGGGCCTCTAGATGGGGACACACTCTTTTATGGGCCTCAGTTTCCCCATTTGTAGCATGAGGCTATCTTTAAGAGCCATTTCAGTTCTGGTGTTCTTTAATTCCTGAAAGAAAGACACAGAAAGCAATTTTAGTCCCTTCCCAAGTTTGAGGAGAGTGGTGGTAGAACTTGGAGAGAGAGTGTGGGAAACAGAGAGGACCGCTGGCCCTGTGTTTGAAAGGATGTCCTTACAAAGTTCTGTCTGGACCATTTATACGATAGGTCTCTCTGAGAATCAACAGTGTTCAGCCATCATCATGAGTTGCCTTTTTGAAACAGTGCATTTTGGAGATGGGGCAGGGACATTAATTGTTACTATTGAAAGGTGACATGTTTTGATTGTTTCAATTCTGAAGCTTCCTCTGGTTGGTGGGTCATCCCAGATGGCTTTGAATGGCAGCCATAAAAGAGGGGAGGGGCCGCACAGGAAATATTAGAACAAAAAAGGACATTTTTCAGCTCTGTCATAAATGGGCACTTGGCCTGTCAAGAGAGGATGTGGGAAGAGGGAGGAAAAAGCAGCAGGTGTGTTTGGGGGAAAGGGTGTGTCCCCAAATGTATTTTAAGCTCCTGAAGTCAGCAACACTGGTGTCATTGCACTCCGGTGAATGGGGATTTGGGGTTTTAATCTCTGCACCAGCAACTTCTGGAGGGAAGAAAGCTTCCTCTCCTTTTATGGAGTGTCTACTCTTTTTAAAATGAGATTGTCACTAAGTAACTGGCTTGTGTCTACCTGACGACCCCAACTCCCAGACAGGAAACAGGCTTGCCTGCTCTAAGAGCTGCTTCAGACGAGGCCCAGGGAGGCTGCCCTGCTCTCAGGTCCTTCCAGAAGGCAGCTGAGGAGCCCAGGGCCAGAACCTGCTGCCACCCGCCTCCCCACCACGCCACTGGCCAGTCCTCCTGCAGCCACGGTGCCTCCTCAGTTTTTCTCCTGCAGTTAACAGATGACGCAACAGGCTGCCTTGAACTGTTTTTAAATGAGGATTTCTCTTTTATGTTTTCCTAAAGCAGATTTTTTATTACTTTTCCACACATTGTTTGCTTTGAATTTTTAATTTAATTTTTCCGAATAGGTCAACACCTCCATGGTTTAAAATTCAAAAGGTACAAAAGGGGTTTTAAAGTGAAACATCTTTTTCTCACTGCTGTTAGTTTCCTTACCCTGAGGCAACCACTATTAATGGTTTCTTCAGTTTAAATACATTGTATGCAATACAAAACATATGTATGTATGTGTGCATCCATGGGCATGGTATTTTTTAAAAATTTCTTTTTTTTTTTAAATTTTGTTTAGATAACTTTAAGTACAAGATGCTTTCTGCATTTTCTTTTTTTTTTTTTTAATTTCTTTACTGAGATGGGAGCTTATCTCACACATTGAATCTCACTTTGCACTGAACGTCTTGGAGATATCTGACTGTCCGGCAATTATACCTTGACTTATTTCACCAGCCTGCCTACATTGATACTTCAGTTGTTTCCAGTCTTTTGCTGATACAATACCCAGTGATTTTTGTATGAAAGCGATCCTTGATTTTTCTGAATACAGGAAAATTTATAGCACTCTAAGAATAATTTCGCCGACTTGTTCACAAGACACTTCAAAGGATAAAATTGCTTAATTGTTTAAGGATTAAGGTAGAATAAATAATTTTTGGTTGAACTTCTTAGAAAATGAATCATGCACTCAACACTGATTTATGAAACCAGTGTTTCCTGAGCTCCCACTATGCGCTGGATGCTGGGCCAGGCAACGGTGGGGGTGAGGGAACAAAGAGAAGGGTGTGCGGGATGGTACTAACATCGTGGGGGTGGGGAAGCAGTGGGGTCTCAGATAAGCCAGTGACTTTGATGGGAGAAGAGAACAGACGCAGCTTCATGCTGGAAAAAGGAGGTTAAGGCAGCATCGGGCATAGCCTTGATGAAGGCAAATAGAAGCCACAGAGGTCGTGTTGGGCCCTTTGACTTGGGGTGAGGTGCAGTGTATCAGGGAGGGGGCCCTGGGCTAATCTTTTCTTTGGGACCTTAGGCTTTCCTGACCCCAGCTTGTGGCACCATGTCCTTGGTCTCCCTCAGCTACCTCAAGGTCACTTGCCCATCTGCAGGGTTCTCCAAAGGGCAGCGTCTTCTGACCTTGAGGGCCTTTGAAATCCCTCTGGCTTCAGAGTCTGGTGAGCAAAGCTCTTTCTCTCAGGCCAATCACTTCGCAGCAAACAGGCAGCAATGGCCAAGCAGCCCTGTGGACAGAGGGGGCTGTGGACACTGGGGAGAAATCATCCTTGCTGTGTGGAAGAAGGTACACTTGGCCTACCTGACCTGCAGATCCCAGGACTTGTCCCTGTGTGTACACAGCTGGATGTTCCACTTCTGAGTTGAGGGAGCTGTGCTTCCAATGAATGCTGTCCCTAATCCCGGCAGCCTGCCCTTCTGGGGACTCGGGATGCTTTTGGAGACAGATCGCGGGGTGAGAGTGCAGACCTCCATCAGCAGGCTTGAAGGCAACAAGCTGAAGTCACTCAATAGTTGTGGATTGGCCCTGGAAACACCTGGTCATGCAGAAGCTTTGCTGCTTTTGTGTATGTGCAGGTAGTGAAGCTGTGATCCCGTAGGGAATACAAGGAGCATTAGGATTCTGATGGAGTCTTTAGTCCTGGGTGAGGTTCTGCAGGGGATCAGGAGAAGCCCAAGACATGGTCTTGCCTTCAAGGATGCAAAAATTTGTTTATGAAAATATATGCCAGATGTATAAGCTTATGCTGAAGAGCTAAATGACATAGTGTAGCTTGTAAGATTTTAAAGAAAAGGGACCTAGAGTCTGTGTGCTTAGAGTTGGCAAGTTGTGAGACTTGCGATGAACTTGGCGAAGGGAGCTGGTAGGAGGATGAGAACTGACATTGCTGAGCAGCCACAACAGGCACTTCTTATGTGTGACGTAGCCGCTCATTCTCACAGCAACTTTCAATGTAATGTTATTATTCCAAATGAGCAGATGATGAACTGCGGCTTGGAATGTTTAGGTTAACTTGCTTGAGGTGATACGGCTATCTGAAAGTGGAAGAGCTCTGATTCCAGAGCCCAGATTCTTTCCACTGCACCTAAATTGACCCTGAAGTCCCTAGAGGGTATTCAGGTGGGGAACCACCTGTACAAAGGAATGGTAGTGGGACCAACATGATGGGGGCCAAGTTGAGTGAAGAAGTCTGTAGGTGTGTGTAGGAAGCAGGAGGAAATACATTTGGTTAAGGGGGTCAGGCATGGGGAAGTAATTGCAGCAAATCTTAACTCCCAAGCTGGTTCCCCGCTCTGTGCAGTTCACATCTGGCTTTCTGCCTAGTTTAGCTCAGTATGCTTCGGGAAATGGCATAATTTCCATTTTAGCCTTGAACAATGAGAATTTAGGAAGAGATTATCCACTTGATACCAAGTACTAAAACCATTTATTTTAGTCCAGCACCAAACTGGAATTATTTTTATTAATTTACCGATACCTCTTCTTAGCGCATTTTAGGAAATTGCTTTTGGAGCCACGTAAAGCACTGTTGTAAAAATGCAACTACCAGCACCAAGAAATATCAGATTGCTAAATTCAGGTGATAAGACATCCCAGAGGTAGGCGTCCACCCATGCTTTATAATTCTATAGATGGATACTTCTATATTTCAACTTCTATGAGAGCCATGTGACTTGCTGACAACCACCACTGTGGCTCGTGGTTCAGCATAAGAATTCCTCTTGCATTATATCCACTCTCTGTGTGATATGGGCCAAGTAATATGTATTGTTAGGGATGATGAGTGGACAGGAACAGAGGGAAGGATTTGAAGGCTAACAGATCTTGTGTAATGATTAGGCTGTGAAATGTGGCAAGGAGATTCAGGGACCTCATTCAAAGGCTTACGTTTGCATATGCTTCCTTCAGTGGATTTATCATCCATCTTTGTAATCTCAAGGGTTCTGTCCTAGTACTAGCTTACAAATAAATATAAACCACTTAAACAAAAAAGCCTTCCTATTTTTCTGACTGTCTTTAGCCCTTGGGAACCTGTGTCTTGATGAAGTATGAGTAGGTGGTAGACCCAGAGCTCACCTGATGAAGTTTTGTTCATGTCAGGCTTCTTGTCTTGGCTCTTGCAGAGTATTTATTGAAAGCTCCCTGAAGGCAGGGAAAATGCTTCTGATTTCTCATGTACCTCTGATGTTACATGTGCTTGTGCCCATTTTGCAAATCATCTCCTAATCTGGATAATTTCCAAGAACTCAGAAATCTTGCTCATAATCTGGGTAGTACAATAACAAAGCAGAGGGCAACATCCTAGTTATTGTCCTTGCCTGCCATTGGAAAGTAGATGTGTCCTTGCCTCTGTCTATGCCTGGAATCCCTGGATGTTTTCCTTTTCCTTTTTTTTTTTTTTTTTTTGAGACAGAGTCTTGCTCTGCCGCCCAGGCTGGAGTGCAGTGGTGGGATCTCAGCTCACTCACTGTTAGCCAGAATGTTCTCGATCTGCTGACCTTGTGATCCACCCATCTCGGCCTCCCAAAGTGCTGTGATTACAGGCTTGAGCCACCGTGCCCGGCCATCCCTGGATGTTTTTCTAAACTGCTTTGGGAGTGGGGTAGGGATGGAGAGAAAGTTTGTAAAAGTGAATTATTTGATAAAATAATATTTCTGCTTACATTACAGAAAGCTAAATCATCCTGTATTCTACCCCCATTGCTTTGCTGGAATTTTTTATGACAGATTCTGATGCACCAGATTCTACCACCTCCCTGAGAGTCACCTATTTGCAGAAGTCATTATAAGCCATTGTTTAACTAAAGGCTTTTTTCTTTTCCTTCCTTATAATTTTTAAGACCCTGCTTCTGTATAGACCTGACTCAGCAGCTTTCTAGTTTGGGAATTTTTTGCCTCTTCTCAGATTCTGGATTGTACTTCCCTAATGTCCTGTTCTTCGTTCAGAAATGGCTAAGACTGGCCCAGACTTTGGCTCCAGGTGGGAAGTCTCACCACAAAAGGACAGATTTTTGTATGAGGACTCTGTCCCCAGTCCCTGAGTACCTGATGACTGAGCTCTTCTTCCTGCCTGCTTCATGGGCAGACTAACATTTTTACCAAAGTAAATGGTTACATTCCCCAGGAAAGTAGCCATTTGTCAGGGTGGTAAAGCATTGGTGTAGAACACAAGTGCACACATATACCTTCATACACATCACCCCTAACCCCTTGGACACACACACACACAGACACATTTGAACAGAACACACATGCATACTTCCACGTTCATACACATCATCCCCAACCCCTCTGACACGTACACACACATGAATAGAACACACGTGCATACATCCACATTCATACACATTATCCCCAACCCCTCTGACACACACACACACGAATAGAACACACGTGCACTCATCCACATTCATACACATCACTCTCAACCCCTCGGACACACACACACACATTCGAATAGAACACACGTGCATACATCCACATTCACACACATCACCCCCAATCCCTCTGATACACACGTACATACACACACACTCTCTCTCTGTCTGTCTGTCTCTCTCTCTCTCTCCCCCTCCCTGCCTCTCTTTCTCTCAAACAAGATCATGGATGAAAAGCACCCAGCACAGTGACTGTCACAGAGGCCCAAACTCAGTAAACATTATCGACTATCACTAATATTATAATGACCATGCGCAGGAGGAAAATATTGCCCCAAGACCCTTTGTTGTCATACTGGAGAATCAGCAGGTACTCTTCCTTAGCTTAGTGACCCTTCCTGATGCTTTTTAATACTCCATCCTTCACACACACACACACAGCACATTAAGAGTCAGTTCATTCTTGGGATATGTGCAAAATTCCAATTCCTGTCAGGAGAATTTATGTGTGGTTTTAGAGGGGATAATCGACCAGTTAGTATGTGCGCGCTGATTTTATACACATACGCGTCGCCGTTTACAGCACACATTATAACATCTTCAGTCTCTGCCAAGAATGTGTATTTCTTAGCCCCGTGCATTTGCATATTATGGGTTCATAATTTCAAATAGCTGTAAAGATCTCTACAGAAAAATGTAGTCACTGTACTCTGATGTTCTAAATCTCAATATAGTAGTAGAACCTGGCTAATTTTTGCCCCTGCTAATATACTAGCCTTGTAATTTTTACACACGTATGCACACACATAGACACACACAAATCCCTGACGTTACCCTACTTCTAAGCAAAGATTTAATAGCTGGCAGCTGAGTTACACTGCCTACTCCCCAGACTTCATTACCTTTCCAAAATATATCATACACGTGGTGCAGTGTACTATGGTCTTATTACAGATGATTAAAAATAAAAGATTTATCAAAATGAGTGAACCCACTGCATCTGATCTTTCCCTGGTTCGGGTCCCTCACCCCCTACCCTTCTCCTTGAGTCATCTGCTGAACCGCTGGCTTAGCTGAGCCCTGTGAATGAGGCAGCGAGCTCTTCAGAAACTGCTCTTTCAAGCTAATATCACCAGAAAACCCAGCTACCTACACCCCACCTTCTAATCGATCATTAGAGAATCTGCCAGAGGCAGCAGTTGATTTGACCGAACAAAATAGAGCAGCAGGACAGAAATAAATTTCTGAGACATTTCTTAAGGTCTTGCAGGTACAACACACCTGCATTTTCAAAATGGTCACGTGGAGGTTTTGGAAGTGCAGGAAAAAAAAGAATGCCAACTTGAAGTCTACTCTACCCCATTTCAGTGTAGGGAGAATTAGAGAGCTGAACTATGGAAGTTTTCAAGTGCAATGGCTGTGATAGAAATACTTCAAAATCCACTGTAGCATTGCTGACCCGGGGCCACCGAGACTGGAGACTGGCCAGGGCTGGGAAGGGGAGCTGGTGGCTGCTTCATTGTGTCCTCTGCCTTGCTCTTTTGATGCTCAATTAGAAAATAAATGCTGCAAAAGGCATCTTAAATATTAGGAACTCTATGCCTTTTTGGCTACCTAGGACGGTCTTGGCTTCCTGAAAGCAAAGAAACATCATTTTGCAGTGACTGAAGCAGCACCGTTCCTGACTCTGGTGCCTGAGGTTGATTATTTCAGGTTGGTTATGATTATCTTGATGCCTCTCAGATTTTGCCCTTTGTGGTTGCTTTTTAATTAGGGGCGATGGCTATAGTTCTCTCTGTGTGTGTGTGTGTATGGATGTGCGCATATGTGCATGTGTGTGATCATTTGGAAGGTGTCCTGACCAAAATGCCTTTAGTTTCGATTCAAAGCTTAACCAGAGAAGAATCAAATGAAATCTTTACGTTAAGACATTCTTTTAACGTTTTTAGCAGCTTTATTGAAGAATAATTTACGTGCCATAGAATTCACTTTGTTTTAGGTGTACAATTCAGTGACTGACTTTATAGTGAGAGACCGTCAGGGAGAGAGGGTGTTGGTGAGGCTGTGACTCTATAAAGGGGAAGAAAAGGGAAAGGAATCCCTTTGTTCCATGCCCAGGCAAGTGAGTCATCTAGCTTCACCTTCTCTGCAGAAGGGAGCTGAGGGGGCAGGAAGTGTTGTGGTTGGAGCAGGCCCGGTGGGATGGCGGGGGGTG